>NC_044992.1:6937960-7164625 GCF_008728515.1 Papio anubis
ACAGTGGACGAGGGGAGAGTCCTCATCTGCTGGCATTTTGTGGGATGTTAGTGCCAAACTTGAATAGGGGCTGGGGTGCTGTCTTCCACTGACACCCAAATCCAGAATCCCTGGTCTTGAGTCCCCAGAACTTTGCCTCCTGACTATCCCTTCTCCTCCTACCTCCATCCATGGAAAATTAGTTCTTTTCTGATCCTTTCCCCTGCCTGGTCTAGCTCCTCTCCAAACAGCCATGCCCTCCAAATGCTAGAGACCTGGGCCCTGAACCCTGTAGACAGATGCCCCCCAAATTGGGGCATGGGAGGGGGGCTGGGGGACCCCATGATTCAGCCACGGACTCCAATGCCCAGCTCCTCTCCCCAAAACAATCCCGACAATCCCTTATCCCTACCCCAACCCTTTGCGGCTCTGTACACATTTTTAAACCTGGCAAAAGATGAAGAGAATATTGTAAATATAAAAGTTTAACTGTTGGTTGTGCCTGCTCTGTTGTGGGGAGGGCAGTCTCTGAAGAAACAAGCCCTGGGGAAATGACGAGGGAGGAGGGGTCCTGACCCCCAGCCCTTCTTTTCAGTGACCAGCTCTGAGGTCTGAGAGGAAGGGGGAGTGGGTGCTGGGGTCTGGTTGCCACGGTAATATGTCTGGCAAGTGAACATCAGGACCCGTGTCTATGCCGAGACTGGAGCCTGATGTCGTTCTGTAATGGAAGGACAAGGGCTGATGGGGACAGATGTCAAACAGGCCGGAGGCCCAGTGGGCTGGTGTAGGCAGCTAACTCAGCAGAGGCATGTGAGGTGAGAGGCATGTTCTCTGCCAAGGCCTGGGCTCAGGCAAGAGGGTCAGCCACAGGTCCAGGACTCAGGGTAGTCCCTTGGCACACTGTAGGGGAGTGGCCTGGCACCATTGTGACCCGTTCACTCCCAAGACCCTCAGGGACAGGCAGGCAGTCAGTGGACACTGTGGGCACAGTGGGCTGGGGGCGTAAGGGCCCTGGTGGTCCTAGGGACCCCATGGCCATGGCTGAGCGGCCGAGGCCCGACTGGGCCTCGTATCACAACTGCAACACCAACAGCTGCCAGGACCTGGGCAACTCTGTCCTGTTGCTGCTGGGCCTCATCATCTGCATTAACATTAGCATCAATATAGTGACCCTGGTCAGGGTGGGGCCGGGTGGGAGGGAGCTGGTGGGATGGTGGGGGCAGGCCTGCCGGCCAGGGCCTGCCTGGGATCACTGTGTCTTCCCCCACCTAGCTCTGGAGCCGATTCCGTGGCGTCTTATACCAAGTGTTCCATGATACCATTTGTGAGAAAGGTAAGCAGGTGTGGGGACTGGGGCACAGGAGGGGCAGAAATCAGGCGCTCTAGCCTCAGCCCTAAATTAGGCCCTTCCCTTCTTGCTCGCCCCTCTCGGACACCATAGCTGTGCGACTGCCCTCTCTGGGCCCTGCCTCTCCATGCCTGTAGGAGCTGGCCTCCCCACTAGTCTCACCTCTCCCCATCCACAGACGCTCCTAAGTCATCCTCACTCGGAAAGCAGACCCAGCCCTCTAAGAAGCAGAGTTCCCCTGCAGTCCATCTTCGGTGCACCATGGACCCTGTGAAGATGACTGTGACCCCACCCCCAGCTCGCCGCCATCGCCGTCGAGGCTCTCCCACACACTGTGCTCACTGCCCAGTAGCTTGGGCTCCTGACACTGATGATGAGAAGCCCTATCAGTACCCAGCCATCTGCTCCTACCACTGGGATGGCCCTGAGGACTGGGAAGGCTTCCAACGCACTCAGGGGACCTGGGTTCCCTGGACTCAGGACCCCCAGGAGCCCCCTCCCCAGACCATCCGCTTCCAGCCTACCATAGAGGAAAGGCCCCTCAAAACAGACATGCGGTCCGAGCTGGGCCTAAGGGCCTATGTGTATTCTGTGAACCCACCACCTCCCAGCCCTGAGGCTCCTAGCCACAAGAACAGTGGGGAGGGGGCGGTGCCAGAGGCAGAGGCGGCTCAGTACCAGCCTGTCCCAGCTCCCATCCTGGGCCCAGCAGTCGTCCCTGAATTTTCTCGGTGCCGCTCCTCAGGCCGAATAGTGTATGATGCCCGGGACGTGAGGCGGCGGCTACGGGAACTGACCCGGGAGGTGGAGGCCCTGTCCCGCTGCTACCCTCTGGCCTCCGGATCCAGCACTGCCGAGGGGACAAGCAAGAATTGGGTGTACCGTTCCCTGACTGGGAGGTGACTGGAAAAAAATAAAAAGGAGAGAGGAGGTGATCTGTGGTGGTGTTGGGGTGCCAGGGCCCACACAACACCTAGAAGCTGTGGCTGTGAAGAGAATGCTGTCCCTGGCCACAGGGCCCTGAGCCCTGAGGACCCTCATCAACCTTTTGCCTCAAAGGCCTATCCCTGTCCTCAGCCTTTCCCAGGCCCTCTGGGTTCCAAGGCTGTCACCTGCCTCTACCTTGTTTTCTTTCCTTTTCTTTCTTTTTTTTTTTTTTTTTTTTCTGAGACAGGGTCTTGCTCTGTTGCCCAGGCTGGAGTGCAGTGGTGCAATCACAGCTCACTGCAGTCCCAACTGCCTCCCACCTCAGCCTCCTGAGTAGCTAGAACTACAGGCATGGGCCACTAGTTGTTTGTTTTTGTTGTTGTTTTTTGTTTGGTTGGTTTTTTTGTGTGTGTGTGGTTGTTTTTGTTTTTAAGACAGAGTCCTATTCTTGTCACCCAGGCTGGACTGCAATGACATAATCTTGGCTCACTGCAACCTCTGCCTCCCAGGTTCAACCAATTCCCCTGCCTTCAGCCTCCCAAGTAGCTAGGAATACAGGAGTGAACCACCACGACCGGTTAATTTTTGTATTTTTAGTGCAGATGGGGTTTCGTCATGTGCTGGCCAGGCTGGTCTTGAACTCCTGACCTCAGGTGATCTGCCTTCCTCGGCCTCCCAAAGCACTGGGATAATAGGTGTAGGCCACCCCTCCCTGGCTGCGCCACTAGTTTTTGTAGAGATTGGGTTTCACTACTTTGCCTAGGCTGGTCTCAAACTCGTGGGCTCAATTGATCCGCCTACCTCAACCTCTGAAAGTGCTGGGATTACAGGTGTGAGCCACTGTGCCGGGCCTGTTTCCTACCCTCTTCTGAGACAGGGTCTTGATCTGTCACCCAGGCTGTGGTGCAATCATGGCTCACTGGAGACTCAACCTCCTGAGTTCAAGCAATCTTCCTGCCTCAGCCTCCTGAGTAGCTGGGACAACAGGCACCACCATGCCCCGTTAATACCTTGTTTTCTTTTTTTTTTTTTTTTTTTTTTTTTTGAGACGGAGTCTCGCTCTGTCACCCAGGCTGGAGTGCAGTGGCCGGATCTCAGCTCACTGCAAGCTCCGCCTCCCGGGTTCACGCCATTCTCCTGCCTCAGCCTCCCGAGTAGCTGGGACTACAGGCGCCCGCCACCTTGCCCGGCTAGTTTTTTGTATTTTTTAGTAGAGACGGGGTTTCACCGTGTTAGCCAGGATGGTCTCGATCTCCTGACCTCGTGATCCATCCGTCTCGGCCTCCCAAAGTGCTGGGATTACAGGCTTGAGCCACCGCGCCCGTTAATACCTTGTTTTCTTTAGTGCACGGAGAAGCCCCTAAATTCTACTCCAGGTCCTGTAGTGCAGTCCTGCACTACAGGAGAGATCTCCATCTCCATGGCCCTAGCTCCTTAGAAGGCTGGTGCCTGCCAGAGCCCAGGGTTAGGCTGCAGCCACAGGTGAGGCCTGGTTCCCACGTAAGCCCTATTTATTTAGGGAGGGATGGCTGAGAGGGCATCTAGTCCCTCACAGTTCCCTGTTCACCCTGAAGATCCTATACTCAAGAAGGACTGGAGCAGAGGATGAAATATTGGGAGGCCCCTTGGCTGGGCGCGGTGGCTAACGCCTGTAATCCCAGCACTTTGGGAAGCCGAGGCAGGTGGATCATGAGGTCTGGAGATCAAGACCATCCTGGCTAACATGGTGAAACCCTGTCTCTACTAAAGAATACAAAAAAAAAAAAAATTAGCCGGGCACAGTGGCAGGCGCCTGTAGTCCCAGCTACTAGGGAGGCTGAGGCAAGAGAATGGCGTGAACCCGGGAGGTGGAGCTTGCAGTGAGCTGAGATGGCACCACTGCACTCCAACCTGAGTGACAGAGCAAGACTCCATCTCAAAATAATAAAAGAAGTATTGGGGACTCCCTCAAGAGGTACCTCACTGTAACATCACAGCCCTCTGTGACCTCACTCCTTTGATTAATTCACTATGTCACCAGTGAGGAGACTAAGTTCAAAGAAGCTAAGCGTCTTGCACATGGTTACACAGACACTGAGGATCAAGCTCATGGCTTCAGATGCTCCATCCCATTGCTGCAGAGCCAGCGTGACCCACCAGAATCTCCCACCTTCCCCAGTTCGCCATGTGAACTCAGAAACTCAAACTCAGGCCCTGCCCTTCTCCTAGACAACTGGGATCACAAGCACATGCACACACACACCACTTGGGAACAAGCAACCAGGTGCATGAGCCCGGGCTGAGGGAACTGGACTTCACCTTCCACTCTAGACAGATTCCTGGAATGTGAGCAGATGGACCGTTTGCAAATAGCCCTGCTTCTCTCATTCAACTAATGTTACTGATCATTTTCAATGGATTGCATTCAGTGGATATATATTGAACATCTACTATGTGTTTGGAGGCTAGATGGGAAATGCTTACTGGCCTTTCTTTCTGCTGAGTGGTTCACTGTGTGAACAAATGGCTTGCAGTCTCCAGGGTGCCACAGACCCCAGTGATGCACCTGTTTTAAGTCAAACACTCTTTTTGGCATATTAACAATTACATCTATTTTGTGCTTTGTTTATTGCATGTGTTTTTTGTTGTTGTTGTTGTTGGGTTGTTTGTTTGTTTTGAGACTGTCAAGCTCTGTCACCCAGGCTGGAGTGCAATGGCACAATCTCAGCTCACTGCAACCTCCATCTCCCAGGTTCAAGTGATTCTCCTGACTCAGCCTCCCAAGTAGCTGGGATTACAGGCACCCGTCACCACGCCCAGCTAATTTTTGTATTTTTAGTAGAGGTTTCTCCATGTTGGCCAGGCTGGTCTCCAACTCCTGACCTCAGGTGATCCACCTGCCTGGGATTACAGGCGTGAGCCACGGCGGGTTTTCTCTCTCTCTCTCTCTCTCTCTTTCTTTCTTTCTTTCTTTCTTTCGGGAGACAGAGTTTCGATGTGCCACCCAGGCTGGAGTGCAATGGCGAGATCTCAGTTTGCTGCAGCCTCCACCTCCTGGGTTCAAGTGATTCTCCTGCCTCAGCCTCCCGAGTAGCTGGGACTACAGACATGCACCACCACGCCCAGCTAATTTTTGTGTTTTTAATAGAGACGGGGTTTCACTATGTTGGCCAGTTTGGAACTCCTGACCTCAGGTGATCCACCCGCCTCGGCCTCCCAAAGTGCTGGGATTACAGGCATGAGCCACTGTGCCCAGCCCGGGCTTTCCTAAGGTAGTAGCTTAACTATTTTTCACCATGTAGGGGTGGGTTGGTGGGAGTGCAGGTGGTTAGGATGGAGAAATCACGGCTGGGGTTGGTTCCTGGCAGAGGCGGCAACCTCAGTGAGGCAGACGTCAGTGTGACGAAGGGGCTGGTGGGCTCACGGACCACCAACACCTAGGGCTGGAGTCTCTGGCCAGGAAGAGTGGGGCAGAGATGGGAGCTAGAGGAATTTTGACAGGGAAATGGACAGAGTAGGGAGGGACTAGTACAGCAGGGTGATGCCTGAGGGGACTCTTAGTGTCACCCGCCCATCTAGTCACCCTAGCTGCTGGCCCCAAAGTAACCATGGGGGAAGGCACACCAACAGGCTATGTAAGTTGCCATAATGTCTCAAAAGAACAATGAAACAGGACATATCTTATGCATGCTTCAACCCCTGTGATGACTGTCATTCTCTAACTACCTTGTCTTCAGCTCAGGAACCAGGTGTGGGGTTAAGCAAGCCTCATGGAGACAGAGGAACAGACTAAGATCTGGGATATCTGGGGACCGGGCTCTACCAAGTAGGAGCCACGGCTGGAGATGGTGGTAGAAGGGACCAGCAGAATGGATAAAAGCTGCCACCTCTACATTGTGACTCTCGCTAGCTCGCCTCATTGTGACCTGGCTCCCTTACCAGCTTGTAGTGATCTCCGGGGATTGGCACGAGTGCAGTGTGGGTTGGGGCCAGGGGTGGGGGTGGAGGGGGGTGGCCCAGGTGGCCCTAGGACCCCCCCCTCCATGGAAAACCAGCTATGGCATAACACCCTGGGATGTTGCAATCAACACCAAGAAAGCCCCCACGATGCCGAGGACATCTTATTCCTGCTGCTGGGCCTCATCGTTCTTGTCAACATTGGCATCAACGTGACAACTATGGTCAGTGATGATTGTGGACCATCTCTGGGGGTGAAGAGGGCTGAGGGTGGGAGCCAGCTGCAGCCTACATCTCCACCTGCAGGTGCGGTCTAGACTGGGGCAGGGGCACGGGTGGTGGTGCTGGGCGTGGAGGGCCTGGCCTTCACTCTCTGCCACTCTGCCCCAGATGTGGCATGGACTCCAGAACGCCTTAGACAAGATGATTGATTGGACTACTCGGAAAAGTAAGTGTGGCTGCTGGAGAGGTAGCGGACCCCCATCCCCGACCCTGACAATGGCCCTAGAAACCCAGGCCCCAGTGTTCCCAACATTGAGCTCTTCTGACAATTGCCCTGACTTCATAGATTCTTGCCTTCCCCAGATGAAATTCAGGCCAGCGAAAGTCCCCCCAGTGGTCCCCCAGACAAGGCTCAGGACGTCCACATCCACTGCATCGTGGACCCTGTGCAGGTGAAGATGGCCCGACCCACACGGTACTCCTCTTTCTCCTGCCACCGTTTCTCCAGCCATCACAGCAGCAGTCTTTGCTGTCTTCATCATCGCCGCCGCCGCCGCCGCCGCCCCCACGCCCGCCATGGTCGCTGTCGCTGCTGCAACCACCAGCAGCAGTCGCAGAACTACAGACAAATCCCCCATAGCCGCTCAGTCTTCCATCACCCACATCGCAGCCAAAAGATGTCACCACGACGCCGAGTGCCCTTCTTTGATCAGGAGGACCTGGAGTCCTACCTGGAGGAGCAAGACAACCTGCCCTTCCCGCATCCCAAGTACCCACGTCGCGGCTGGGGTGGGTTTTATCAGAGAGCCGGTCTGCCCTCCAATGTGGGACTGTGGGGCCACCAGGGTGGTATCCTGGCCAGTCTGCCACCACCCTCTCTCTACCTGTCACCTGAGCTGCGCTGCATGCCCAAGCGTGTAGAGGCCAAGTCTGAGCTGAGGCTGCAGTCCTATGGGCCCCACGGTTCCCAGTCCCGACTGTGGGGCAATGTGGAGGCTGAGCAGTGGGTCTCGTCTCCACCACCTCCCCGCCGGCTGCCCCCTAACCCCGCTTGGGTCCCCAGGGGGCACAGCCCTTACCCCTCAGTGGGCTGGACACTGTATGACTCCTGGGATCAGCGGCGGCGTGGCATGGAGGGCTTTGAGCGCCCCCCTAACTTGGTGTCCCGGAACGCCCGGCCCGAGGCCCAGGGCTGCCGGGAGCACCACTCCCCACAGTCCCACCGGCGGAGTCTGCTTGGTCACACTCACGGCCAGTCCCACCGCAGCCCCCAGCCATCCACGGAACCCTTGGGCTACAGCTCCCGGGACCCCCATGAAGTGCAGCGCTGGGCAGCCGACTGGGCTGAGGCTCTGCCCGCCCGGCGTCCTCTGACTACCTCTGCCTCCCTCACGGTGTTGGGTGAGGCCTCCCACCAACGGACCCCAGCCCCAGGCTCAGTACGGGTTCCCCATTCCTCCAAGCCCCGGCCCAAAGTCCAGGTTGCAGATCCTGCCCCACCCCCGACCATGTTCGTCCCACTCAGCCGGAATCCAGGGGGCAATGCCAACTATCAGGTGTACGACAGCCTGGAGCTGAAGCGGCAGGTGCAGGAGAGCGGAGCCAGGTCCAGCTCACTGCCGCCGGCTTCCACCACCTCCTCAAGGCCCTCTCTGCACAGGAGCCAGACCGGGAAACTCAACTGACCAGAGGGGCATATGGGGCGCGGGGCAGGGCATGGAGAGAGAAGAATAAAGGGAAACAGAGTCCAAGAAACACTGTGGTGGTCTGTTGCGTAGGAGTGCCACTCCTTCGGCCAGCCTGGATCCCTGCCCTTGGCTTCCTGAAATGAGAAACCAGTGTCCCCTTCTTGGTGGGAGGCACCCCTTGGTTTAGTGGCCATGCGGCTGCCAGCAGGCCCTCCTGGTCCGCACCATGCACTACATAGATCCTGCACTGGCTGACGACAACCACCCGGGCTCTCTATTCTCCCTGTTCCCAGAAAGGATCAGGTCTGGATTCTGAAGTCAGTGTCTCAAGTGGGGCTCTTTGGAATTTACTTAGCTCATAGTACAGGACCAGGCCGAGGCTCTGGATTCCAGCCAGGCCTCCCCCAGGGCTCTGAGGCAGAGGTCTTCCCAGTCTCTGGTGTAGTCAAGGGGTGAAGGGTTCAGGATTCTGAAATGAAACTGCAGGAGTGGCCGGGCACAATGGCTCACACCTGTACAGCACTTTGGAAGGCCGAGGAGGCAGATCACTTGAGGCCAGGAGTTCGGGACCAGCCTGGCCAACATGATGAAAGCCCATCTTGGTTGGGTGCAGTGGTGCATGCCTATAATCCCAGCACTTTGGGAGGCTGAGACGGGCAAATTATGAGGTCAGGAGATTGAGACCATCCTGGCTAACACGGTGAAACCCCATCTCTACTAAAAAAATACAAAAAATTAGCCTAGTGTGGTGGCACGCACCTGTAGTCACAGCTACTCGGGAGGCTGAGGCAAGAGAATCGCTTGCCCAGGAGGCAGAGGTTGCAGTGAACTGAGATCACACCACTGCACTCCAACCTGGGTGACAGAGAGAGAATCCATTTCAAAAAAAAAGAAAGAAACCCCATCTCGGCCAGGCGCAGTGACTCACGCTTGTAATCCCAGCACTCTGGGAGGCCGAGGCGGGCAGATCACGAGGTCAGGAGATCGAGACCATCCTGGCTAACACAGTGAAACCCCGTCTCTACTAAAAAATACAAAAAAATTAGCCAGGCGTGGTGGCGGGCGCCTGTAGTCACAGCTACTCAGGAGGCTGAGGCAGGAGAATGACATCAACCCAGGAGGTGGAGCTTGCAGTGAGCCGAGATCACGCCACTGCACTCCAGCCTGGGTGACAGAGTGAGACTCCACCTCAAAAAAAAAAAAAGAAAGAAAGAAACCCCATCTCTACGAAAAATACAAAAATTAGCCGGATGTCGGGGTGCATGCCTGTAGTCCCAGCTATAGCCACTCAGGAGGCTGAGCCAGAGAATCGCTTGAACCTGGAAAGTGGAGATTGCAGTGAGCCGAAATCGCACCACTGCACTCCAGCCTGGACGACAGATCGAGACTCCATCTCAAAAAAAAAAAAAAAAGAAAGGAAGGGAGGGAGGGAGGGAGGGAGTGATGGAATGAGTGAGTGAGTGAGTGAGTCACCCAGCAGTAGGGAACGATGGAGAAACAGGAGAGGGTCACTGGCCTCCAGACCCTGTTTGACTGTCCATACCTGGTTACCCAAACCTGGTTACCAGAGAGTTCCACCCTGGGCCCTCCTCTTCCTCGACCTTCCTCATTGTGATCCTGACCACCCGCCTCATTATGACTCAGTCCACCCCCTCCCCAACAACAGGAGTCTTCCTCCTAGTGACTGTGTGAGGACCGGGGGCCCAGGCAGTCCTGGGACCCCAGGCCATGGGTGAGCGAGCCTATCATGGGGCCCAGGTGTGCTCTGGCAACAACCCCAGGAAGTGCCAAGACTTAGGAGACTCGATTCTTCTTCTTCTGGGCAGCTTCATCTTGCTCAACGTGTGGATCAATGTGGTGACTCTGGTCAGGGCAGGATCTGGGTAGCAGGGTTGGGGGAGCCCTGGGGTCTTGAAGGGGCTGAGGTGGGAGGGCTGTTGGGGTGTGGCCAGACAAGAGTTGGACTTAGGGGCTCACTCTGCTTCCGGACTCACCCGCCCTCCCGCTCTCCTCAGCTCTGGAAGCATCTGAAGAGCTCCTTGCGGATTCTGTTCCATCATTTTTTTCCCAAAGGTGAGTGGGCCCCTGTGTGGGCTCCCAGGGATATGGGCCTGTCCCCTTTCTCCTATCCCTGGCCCAGTTCTCAGTCCCTAGGGAACCAGAGCATTGTCCCATCCTACCTCTCCCTGCAGACAAGCAACGCAGCGGCAGCCATCCCATATGTATTCGCTCCTCCGTGGATCCCAAGAACCTGTGCTCAAAAGTCTCTTCCCGCATCCATCATCGCCCAGGCTTCCTGCCCAGGCACGTTAACCGTCTTGACTCCTGGATACCAGACACGAATGATGAGAAGGTTTCTGCATGCTGCTGGATGCCACCTAAATGTGGACGTGCCAGGGTTCCCAGGGAGTCTCCATGGGGACTGTACAAGGAGGAGATGATGGGAGTGGGGGAGGCCCCTCAGGTCACAGCCTTAAAGGCTCAAGCCTCCTTGCTCTCCACGCCAGAGACATCTTCCCAGTTCCCAAAGATGAGCAAGTTGGACATGGGTCCATGCCGCCTGCCCCAAGAGAGCCAGACTAAGACCCCAGACTGTGCCCCCGCCCAGGCTCCACCTCAGGCCCAGGTCCACTCCCCAACCCACACTCCTGTGCACACCCTCACCCACTCCTGGATCCATGCCACGGCCCACACCTCTGTGCACACCCCTGCCCACTCCTGGACCCACTCCAAAGCCTGCACCCCCGAGGGCACCCACTCCCAGGCCCAGGACACCTCAGCCCAGGCCCAAGCCCACACCTCCGCCCCTACCCCAGCTCAGACTCCAGCCCACATCCAAGCCCACGCCTCGGCCCCTACCCCAGCTCAGACTCCAGCCCACATCCAAGCCCACACCTCGGCCCCTACCCCAGCCCAGGCCTCAGCTCACACTGAAGCCCATACATCAGCCCAGGCCCAAACCCACGCTCCGCTCCACACCCCTGAGCATACTCACTCCCAGGCCCACAGCCCTGAACACACCTCAGCCCATGCCCCAGCCCAGGCTCCTATGCCTGCCCCAGCCCACCCCCAGGCCCATGCCCTTGAGCACACCTCATCCCTTGCCCCAGCCCACAACCCAGCCCAGGCTCCTATGCCTGCCCCAGCCCACCCCCAGGCCCATGCCCCTGAGTACACCTCAGCCCATGCCCCAGCGTATATCCCAGACCACTCTCATCTAGTCTGTAGCTCGGTTCCTGTCCCAACCTCTGCCCCAGCTCCTCCCAGAACTCTTGCCCCACACAGTACTCCTGTCCTAGCTCCTACACCAGCCCCTGTCCCAGCCTCTGCCCCCGCCCCTGCCCCAGCACTGGTCATGGCCCTGACTACCACTCCTGTCCCTGATCCTGTCCCTGCCACCACCTCTGCCCCTATCATAACGCCTATACCCTCTCCCCGATCTGCCTTCAGCCATGACCTCTCCACTGGCCATGTGGTCTATGATGCCCGCAGGGCAAAGCAGAACTTCTTCCATATGTCCAGCCCCCAGAACCCTGAGTATTCAAGAAAAGACTTGGCTACCCTCTTCAGGCCCCAGGAGGGTCAGGACCTGGGGAGTTCTGGTATATCTGAGCAAACAAAGCAACGCAGTGGGGATAGTGCCAAGCTTCCTGCAGGATCCATACTGGGCTACCTGGAGTTAGGGAATATGGAATGGAAGATCTCAGATGACGCCAAAGATAAGTTCCCCCAGACCAAGAATTCCCCTTACTGCAGCTTCCATCCTTGCAGTTCTGAGAAGAAGACAGACTCCCAGGCTCCAGTCTACCCCAAATTCCTTGTCTACTCCCGGGATACTGCATGTGTCAAGCCTTGCTTTCATTCTACAACCACTGCCCAGAGCTCAGTATGCACTCTTTCTCCACCGTGCACTCTTTCCCTGCCTCTCGTTCCTCCCAGATCCTTTGTTCCTCCTCAACCCACCAACCATCAGAGGCCCTCCACCTTAATACAAACCCCTACTGTTCTTGCAACCTCCAAGTCTCCTCAGTCCATCCCCACTTCCCACTTCCCCATCCCTTCCCTGTTCGCCACCATTTCCCAACCCCTGATCCGACCCCAATGCCCTGAATGTCGTGAGAGTCTAGGCCTTACCCAACATTCTGGCCTTCAAAGGACCCCGTGCCCTTCAAAAGACTCCAGAGTTCCCAGGAATCTGGACCTTGCCCAAAACCCAGACCTCCACAAGAACCCAAGCCTTACCCCAGATCCAGGCCTCCACAAGAACCCAGGTCTTGCTCAAAATCAAGGCCTACATGATTTCCCAGGCCTTCTCCAAGATTCTTATCTATGCCAGAATCCAAGCCCTTCTCAAGACTTTGGCCTCCACAAGAATTCAGGCATTAGTCAAGATACCCACCCCCAAAAGAACACAGGTCTGACTCAAGAAGCGGGTGTCCTTAGGAGCCCATGTCTCACCCAACACCCTGGCCTCCACAAGAAAACACCATTTACCCAAACTTCTGATCTTCAGAGGAGTTCAGGCTTTACACAAGACTCTGGAGTCTATAGGAATTCTGAACCAAACCAAGAGACTGTGGTCTATAAAAATCAAGATCTCTCCCAAGCAACTCATCACCAAAAGAACCTAGGCTCTTCTAAAGATTCTGGAGGTCACAAGGATACAAGCAATGTCCAAGATTCAGGAGTCTGTAGTACCCCAGGCCTTACTGAAGATTCTGGGTCACGGAAGGGTCCATATGTTGCCCAAGACTCTGAAGTCAACAAGAGCTCAGGAGTTATCCAGGAATCTTGTCTCCGCAAGAGCCCAGGCCTTGTCCAAACCTCTGGCCTCCCAAAGTGCTCAGGCCTTACCCAAGACTCAGGAGACTACAAGAATCCAGGACTTATCCAAGATTGGGGTGGCCACAAAGTTAAAGGCCTTACTCAAGATTCCAACCTCCCAAGCCTTACCCAAGCCACTAAAGATGAAAGAAGATTTAGCCCTCCCCAAGATGTTGGAGTTTACAGGAGCTCAGAACATAGACAAGACTCTAATCTCCACAAGTGCCCAGGAATTAATCAAGATCCTGGCCCTCATAAAGACCCAGCCCTTGTCCAAGACTCTGGCCTCCCCAAGATTTCAGGCCTTACCCAGGAATCTGGCCCCTACAAGAACTCATGCCTCATCCCAGATCCTGGCCTCCACAAGAACCCAAGCCCTGCCCTAGGTTCTGATTCTGTCCAGCTTTTATCCCCACTTCAGACCCCAAAGTCCACACTGTCCCCGATGAAGTCATTTGTGCCCGAGAAGGCTGCTCAGAAGGAGGACGCACAGCGGCACGTCCTCTGGGCTCCTGTCCAACTCAATCAGAACTCCTTCTCTTCCAAGGTCCAAGTGGTCTCCAGTGACCTGCAGACCTTCTCAGAGGTACCTGTATTAATTGAGCTGCAGTCATCCTCCCGGCAGGCAGGCAGCCAGCACAGGGTGTACCACCCTGTGGATACAGTTCCTTCAGGCTACCAGAACTATCGTCAGATGTCTATGCCTTCCCAAATCAACTGGAAGTCCCACTGCCCTGGACCAGGCACCCGGGCAGGGCATGTGGTTTTTGATGCCCGTCAGAGACAGTTGGCAGTGGGCAATGACAAGTGTGAAGCTCTGTCTCCTAGGCGCCTTCGTCAAGAGGCACCCAGCAGCTCAGGGGAAACCATCAAGGAGTGGGGATATCAGAATGTGATGAGAACCTTGGACAAAGAGGGGACAAAAGTGCATCAGGAATAAAGAGGCGAGAGAAATGTTCTGTGTTTGTTTGAGGACATCCACCCCAGCCCATCCCTGATGCTGGCCACTCACAGAGCTGATGAGGACAGGTCCCTGTTTCTCCTCCGTAGCTGCAAAGCTAAGCCCATTATCCTCAAGGCCCTAGAGCTGCTCTGTCCCGTACACTAGCCTTTAGCCAAATGTGGCTATTAAAATATATATTAGGCCTGGTGCAGTGGCTCACACCTGTAATCCTAGCACTTTGGGAGGCCGAGGTGGGCAGATCACAAGGTCAGGAGTTCGAGACCAGCTTGGCCAACATGGTGAAACCCCGTCTCTATCAAAAATACAAAAATTAGCCGGGCGTGGTGGTGCACGCATGTAATCCCAACTACTCGGGAGGCTGAGGCAGGGAGAATCGCTTGAACCTGGGAGGCGGAGGTTGTGGTGAGCCGGGAGATCGCACATTGCATTCCAGCCTTCCGCAGGACAGCAAGATTTCTGTCTCAAAAAAAAAAAAAAAGTAGATGTTTCTGCAGAACAGAATTTTAAATTGCTTAATTTTTAATTTACATTTCTTTTTTTTTTCTTTTTTTGGAGACAGAGTTCAATATTTCAGACTGGAGTGCAGTGGCGTGATCTGCTCACTGTAACTCCCACCTCCCCAGGTTCAGCAGCGATTTTCCTGCCAGCTCTGAGTAGCTGGGATTACATGTGTGCACCACCACGTCCGGCTAATTTTTGTATTTTTAGTAGAGATGGGGTTTCACCATGTTGGCCAGGCTGGTCTCGAACTCCCGACCTCAAGTGATCTGCCCGCCTCGGCCTCCCAAAGTGCTGGGATTACAGGTGTGAGCCACCGCGCCCGGCCACATTATCTATGTTTCAAGTACTCAACAGCCACAGGTGGCTGGTGGCTACTGTATCAGACAGGACCAACTGAGGACCTTGCCATCGTCACAGAAAATTATATTGGAGAGCTATGCTTTAGAGTCTAGAGGAACTATTCCTTGTCACCCATTCTTAGTATCTTCAAAGCTTCCACAGAGTCCAGAGAACTTAGTTCTTTTTAGAGTGCCTCAGAAGCCACCCTCTGGGGAGGAGGTGAGATGCAGGGATGTCTAATGCCTGGTTACTCCAGACTGTGAGAAAAAGCCCAGTCTCCAGTTCTCCTGATCTGGCCTCTTGGGTCACAACCAGATGTGTGTGTATGGGAACCTACTTGCGCAGTTCTGGGCTGCTTTGCTGCTCTCAGTTCTCCCAGGGACCCCAGCTGTGGTTGCTGAGGGAGAAAAGCTCTCTGTCAGTGGCTAGGAACCCCTGAGGTCTGGGCTTCCCAAACTGATCTCTAGAGTTGGGGAGTCTCTTCTTTTACAGGCCTCTAATTTTCCTAGGTGTCCCTCCTCCTTAATTTTCTTATCCATGGACTTAGGCCTATCCCATCCTGGAGACCGACCAAGGGCAGAAGGAACGTAAGAAGTCGTGGCCCAGGCTGGGCACGGTGGCTCATGCCTGTAATCCTAGCACTTTGGGAGGCTGAGGCGGGAGGATCATCTGAGGTCAGGAGTTCAAGACCAGCCTGGCCAACATGGTGAAACTCTGTCTCCACTAAAAATACAAAAAATTAGCTGGGTGTGGTGGCAGGCACCTGTAGTCCCAGCTACTCAGGAAGCTGAGGCAGGAGAATTGCTTGAACCCGGGAGGCAGAGGTTGCAGTGAGTGGAGATCATGCCACAGCACTCCAGTCTGGGTGAGAGTGTGAGACTCTGTCTCAAAAACAAAACAAAACAAGACTTTGAGATCCCTGCCATGACTCAGGTAGCAGTGACTTGAGGTGGGCATCACTAACATGTATGTCTCTTCTATGAGTCAAACGTCCATTTCTGGGTCACGATCTGTGTGCTCCTGCCTAACACTACCACCTTTGGGACTTCAAGATGCACCCCCCACCCCACCCAGTCAGGGAACCCCTTTCCAGCACCTCCCTGGCTCAGCTGTGCAACCTTTCTAGGCGGTACTCTCCTCATCCCCAAAATGAGGAAGTTATAATTACCTGGAAGAACTCTAGTAGATCTAAGTGACCAGGGCTCCTGTGTCACACAGGAATGCAGGGGTCCCTATCACTCCCCAGGCCCTAGGGTGTGTCCTTCATTACTTTTTTTTTTTTTTTTCAGATGGAGTTTTGCTCTTATTGCCCAGGCCGGAGTGCAATGGCACAATCTCAGCTCACTGCACCCTCTGCCACCTGGGTTCAAGTGATTCTCCTGCCTCAGCCTCCCGAGTAGCTGGGATTACAGGCATCCACCACCATGCCCGGCTAATTTTTGTATTTTTAGTAGAGACAGAGTTTCGCCACGTTGGCCGGGCTGGCCTTGAACTCCTGACCTCAGGTGATCCACCTGCCTCAGTCTGCCAAAGTGCTGGGATTAGGGGTGTGAACCACCGCACCTGGCCCATCCCTCATTATTGTTTGCGACTCAGAGCCATCCTATTACCGGTCTCAAACCCCAAGGAATGTTTGAGTGGGGTTGACATGGGCATGAAAAGAGACAGAATAATCTATCTCCAAAGGAACTACAACTTCCATCAGGCACTACTTCAGCCGAACAGGAAAGGATGTGGGGGCGTGGCTCCTACGCCCTAGTAGAGCGGGAAACTACAACTCCCAGGATAACGCGGGATCTCAGCAGGGCTAAAGGAGTGACTGAGCTCTGACTGGCGACCCGACCTGGCAAAAACCACCCCGACAGCCTCCAGAAAGGGGCGTGGCCGAAAATGTAGGGGCGTGGCCACGTGGGCATCAGGAAGAAGTAACCTGTTGAATCTATTTCTCCTCCCCACCCTTACTGCTTCCCAGAAGGGGGAAGCCGCTGACCAATAAGCCTCTTCCAAAAAAGAGGTAAAGGGAGGTAGACAAGGGGCGGCGGCGGAGCCTGGCTACTGCATTCCGCGGGAGGCTCAACAGTTACTTTCTACCTGCTGAGTTCGGTGAACCAGTTCATGCGGGCGGGGAACTGCATATGAGAAAAGGGCCAGGATAGAGGAGGTATTTATTTGCTCATTTTGAGGACTAAATTTAGAATCCATCATCTACAGACCCATTTGTAGCTTGTGTCTGGGGCACTCGCTCTGCCTCAGAAAGAGGGAAGAACGGGGACGACTTTTTGGCAGCAAAGGAAAGGCCCGTCTAGGCCACCTCCCTTCCGTGCTTTCCCTAGCCCGAAACGATAGAACCGCATGGCTTCCGCGGTCTGGGGGAGTGCCCCCTGGTGGGGCCCGCCGCCCCCGGCCCCAGCTCGGCCGCTCACGGACATCGACTTCTGCTCCGGGGCACAGCTGCAGGAATTGACGCAGCTGATCCAGGAGCTGGGTGTGCAGGAGAGCTGGAGTGACGGGCCCAAGCCCGGAGCCGATCTCCTCCGGGCCAAGGATTTTGTCTTCTCTTTGCTTGGTAAGTAACCCTACTTGCCTTTGGGAACTCACAGCTCTCAGCCTCACTACGCCCCCGCCCCCGCCCCGGCTTTGGGCGACACCCTCACGATCCGTTCCCTTTTTTTTAGGTCTAGTTCACCGCCGGGACCCTCGCTTTCCTCCCCAGGCAGAGCTCTTGCTGCTTCGTGGTGGGATTCGCGAGGGCTCCCTGGATCTGGGGCATGCACCCCTCGGTCCCTACGCCCGAGGACCTCACTACGATGCCGGCTTCACACTCCTAGTGCCCATGTTTTCACTGGACGGCACTGAACTGCAACTGGACCTGGAATCCTGTTACGCACAGGTCTGCCTCCCAGAGCTGGTGTGCGGAACCCCTATCCGCGAGATGTGGCAGGATTGCTTAGGACCCCCAGTCCCAGGAGCACGTGATTCGATCCACCGAACGGAGAGCGAAGAAAGTTCCAAGGACTGGCAAAGCTCTGTAGACCAGCCGCACAGCTACGTCACTGAGCACGAGGCGCCAGTGTCTTTGGAAAAATCACCTAGTGACGTTTCATCGTCCGAGTTGCCTCAGTATGACGTCGTCGACCTTGGCTCTAGCGCGCCTTTGAAAACACTGAGTAGTGACGTCACCAAGGCAGACGTCGAAAGCCCAGTCCCAAAGCCGTCGGAGGCTCGGGAAGCGTGGCCCACATTATGTCCCTCCCAGGTGGCTACCTGGTTCTTTGCTACGCTGGCGGCCGTCGCCGAGTCTCTGATCCCTGTCCCGGGTGCTCCGCGTCTGGTGCACGCAGCTCGCCACGCGGGTTTCACCACCGTCCTTCTGGCTACTCCTGATCCCCCTCGCCGCCTCCTGCTCTTCGACCTGATCCCAGTGGTATCCGTGGCCGGCTGGCCCGAGGGGGCTCGGAGCCACTCATGGGCTGGTCCTCTGGCCTCTGAGTCGGCTTCCTTCTACCTGGTGCCCGGTGGCGGCACCGAGCGACCGTGCGCCTCCGCCTGGCAGCTCTGTTTCGCCCGCCAGGAGCTGGCGCTCAAAGCGCGCATACCAGCGCCGCTGCTACAGGCGCACGCGGCGGCCCAGGCGCTACTGCGCCCGCTGGTGGCCGGGACCCGGGCAGCGGCGCCCTACCTCCTGCGGACGCTGCTGTACTGGGCGTGCGAGCGGCTGCCCGCGCTCTACCTGGCGCGGCCAGAAAATGCGGGCGCCTGCTGCCTCGGGCTGCTAGACGAGCTGGGCCGAGTGCTCGAGGCTGGGACTTTGCCTCACTATTTTCTGAACGGCCGAGAGCTCCGTACCGGGGACGGCTCCGCTGCGCTGCTCGGAGAATTGGCCCGGCTCCGCGGGGACCCTGCCCGGGCCCTCCGTGCCGCGGTGGAGGAGGCCAAGGTGGCCCGCAAAGGGGGCGGTTTGGCCGGCGTGGGGGGCGGGGCCCATTAAAGATGCTGTTCCTACCAGTGGAAAGTGCCTCTGTGGGCGAGCGAGACGTGGGGGGCACAGCTCGCCCCTCGCCTGGGGGACTGACTGTGTGCCCTGGGCCTGAAGCCCCGCTTCTGGAAGGCCTCCCTGTTGGTTCCTCCTCTAGGACCACCCGCCTGCCCCGGCACAAGTTGCCCCATTCCAGCCTCGCTACTCTCCACTTCTGTGGCCAGCACTCCGCCCAGGGGCAGCTTCCAGAAACCGTCTGTCCCCAGTTCTTTTGGTCATTTCTCTTAAGGGTCAATAGAAATGGGAGAAACATATTTGCTGACCAAACGCGGAAAGGAGTTATGGAGACCAGGGTCTGATCAATTTGGCTCAAACACAAAGGCAGAGATATGAAGGAGGCCGGATTTCGCCCGAGGCTGGATCTCACCACTACCCCTCCTCCATCTCTCCAGTTCTTCCCCCACTTTCCTCGTGCTGTTCTGTCCTCGCTAACATCCCGGCCAGTAGGGTCCCTCTCCATTCTCCCAGCGTCCGCCATTCCATCTCCCTTGGGCCCAACCTCTCCTTCCTATCCAGAGGTGCATTCGGGAGGCCTTCTTGTCCCTCCTTCTCTGAAGGCTGAGACGTGCGGCCTTGCCTCGGCTTTGCCTGCTTGTAAGACACAGTCCGCGCTCTCTACCTCCAAGGAACCCCGGGGTTCCTCCTGCCCGGCTTCACCCTCCTATTTCCCAGCGTCTCCGCCCCCTGCCCCGCCCCCGGGCCGGCTCTCCGAGGAGGGGGAACTGCTGTCGCCGCCGCCGCCGCCTCAGCTTCCCACAGCCGCTGCCGCTGCCGCCGCTGCCGCCGCTCTGCCTGGTCCAGCCACCGGCCCAGTGCTCTGACTTCGCCGGACCGGGGAGCTCTGCAGAGACACCCTCACTCCTTCCCCAGGGTCCGGGACGCCTAGCCGGGCGTGGGGGGAAGCTCCGTTTGCGGGGGACAGGGAGGGAGGAGCCTGGAGCCGAAGCCAGCGCCACCCGTCGCCGGATCAACAGGACAGGACAGGTTGAGGGGCGTCGGGGAAAGGAAGAGGGGGTGCTATAGGCAATCCCGGGGAGGACGAGGAAGCCCTGTCGCAGGAAGCTGTGATCCGCTCTGACTTGTAGGGGGCCTGTTCACATTTGGGGACTGGTGACAACGTGGGTGCACTCCTCTCTCGGGGGGCTGGTTAGATTGGAGGGCGTGGGATCTAAACAGCACCAGCTGTCCCCAAGAAAATTTAAGGGACAGCCAGGGGAGAAAAAAAAAAGCAAACACGGATGCTCCTCATTTTGAGGTGGCGGAAGGCCCTCCAGACAACTACCTGGTGTATCCACTAGGAAGGGTGGATTTGGAGGTGACTTCAAAAGGAGCGGAGGGTGTGAAGGTGAAGAAAGGATCTTGGCCGCTAGAATTCTATGCTACTAGACGTGGGGGTGACTTGGTGAAAAAGCTGTTATCCAGCCAGAGGGTCTGGGAGCCCCGTCTTACTGAATCTGGGCAACCTGGATACTCTGAGACATATTTTGGGGAGATTTCAGTGAAAAAAGTGGGGGATCCCCTCCATTTAGAGTGTAGCAAAGGAAAAAATACCAAGGTTGGGTTCCTTCCTGACATTGGCAGTGCCCCAGTAGGGGTGGGATGAGCGAATATCCCCAAAGCTAAAGTCCCACACCCTGTAGATTACAAGAGTGGATTTGGTAGGAGTGTGCCCCAAAATACAGTGGAAAGGCGCCTGGAGATATTTTAACCACGTCTTGGAAATTTGGGGGGTCTTGGTTTTGGGATAGGTGAAGTGGGGACAGACACTGGAGAGGAGGGAAAGGGGACGTTTTCAGTAGGAGGCAAAACTCGAGGGTGGCATCCACTGAGGAGTACATAGGCTGCTGGATCCGGTGGAGCCAGCACTGGGCCCACGGGTGGCAACTGGCTGCTGTGGAGGGGTGTACCTGGGGTGGGGGGTTCTGGGGCTTATCCTCAGGTCCTGTGGGTGGGGCAGCGAGTCGGGGCCTGAGCGTCAAGAGCATGCCCTAGTGAGCGGGCTGGAGCCCAGCGCGCTCCTGGCGCTGGCCGGTTTGGGGGTGTCTCCTCCCGGGGCGCCATGGCGGCGCTGGCCAGTAGCCTGATCCGGCAGAAGCGGGAGGTCCGCGAGCCCGGGGGCAGCCGGCCGGTGTCGGCACAGCGGCGGGTGTGTCCCCGCGGCACCAAGTCCCTTTGCCAGAAGCAGCTCCTCATCCTGCTGTCCAAGGTGCGACTGTGCGGGGGGCGGCCCGCGCGGCCGGACCGCGGCCCGGGTGAGTGCGGCTGGGGCGGGGTCTCCCGGCCAGAGGTTTCTCTGCCTGGGAGATTGAGGCCAGGGACTCTGAAGGATAGGGCCCGGCTGAGGGGCTCCTCGAAAGTGGAAGGGGGTGGGCCAGGACGACAAAGTCCCTGCCAGACTGTGCCTCAGTTTCCCTTCTCTTTAGTCCATAACCCGGAGTCTCCTTATTTTCGAGGTCAAGGGGAAGGCTTGAGGGGCTAAGTCTGTATCCCCGAAAGCCTCGCAGTTCCTGCTTGTCCCCCCTTCCCAACACAGCAGTCCCCACCCCCATCGTCCTCCGCCTACGTGCCGGTTCTCGCGATTCTTTCTATCTGGAGCGGAGAGGCCTGGGGGTTTCCAGACGCCTGGGTCACCCCAAGGGTTTCTGCAGCTCCAGCAGCACGCCCCCCCAGCCCCTGCCCGCCCCGGTTCTCCCGCTCCTCCACGCCTGGGCTCGGTTCCTCCTGGTCGAGCTCTCCTGGCTCCGAGCCAATCTCCCCAGCTCTCCCTCGGGTGTCCTTGCAGCTACCTCGCCAGCCAGCCCTCTATGCGCCCTCCTCCCGTGACCTGCGCTTCAAGAACGGAGCTGGGCACCCCCTCCCATAACCCCCGCGCCACTCCGAAATCGGGTCCCGTAGGCTCAGGGGACCCTACGCTGGGAGGAACTCAGACACAGTTCACGGCTAGAGATGGGCGCAGACTCTTGGGGGTCGTACCACCTACAAGGGGGGACAGGGAAGTCGGCAGAGAGCAAGCGATGGGGGAGGAGAGTTCTGAGAGTTAGAGTGTGGTCCCCGTCCAGGTGCGACAGTCAGGGAGTCCCTCTGGCCCTGCTCCCGCCCGCTCCCAACTCCCTTAAGGGTAGTCCCCTCGCGCCCTCCTCCCCGCGCCACCGGCTGCCCATAGTGGTACAATCCGCAGCCCACCCTCTGAGTGGGACCGGGCCCCCACGTGACTCAGCCTGCCTTTTCATCTCCTCAGCTCCCACCCCCCATATCCTTGGTGATGTCCCCCTTACCCCAGGCGGGTTACCTGGCCGAAGGGGAGAGGCTGAGCCTCAGGGAGAGCTGGGCCCCCGCGAGCCAGCAGACAGACAGACAGACTGGTCAGTGTCAGACAGACCGGCACTGGGCCAAGGCAAGGCTCTCGCCAAGCTAGCGGCAGCCGCAGCAGGTGCTGAGTCAGCGTCAGGCCCAGTCCCACCCCCACCCCTGAGGGAGAGCCCCTACCCTGTGGTCAGTTTGCTGCTGCCACTGTCCCCCACCTTCGCAAACACGCTGCCCCTTCAGTACCCCTGCTGGTCTCCCTCTGTCCCTGCCTTTTGATATATCTCTCCCCTCCCTCCTCCCCCACTCCTCCCCGCTTCTGGTTAAGCTGTAGGGTAGGAATTAAGCCATTTAAATAAATTTCAATAAATTACACTGAAAGCTCCTGGTTATAGGAAGCAGAAGGGACCCACATCAGCTTTCCCAGGAGTGAAAGGGAGGTGGGAGAGAGCGTGCTTGGAGGGTAAGAGAGCTGGGGCCCTGGGACCCTCTTCCTTCCTTTCATTCTCCTTTCATCCTCTGATCCTGCCAAGTGTCGGAATGTTTCTGGGAACAGAGATGTCATTTTCAAAGATGAATGTCTCTCTCTCCAGAGCCTCAGCTCAAAGGCATCGTCACCAAACTGTTCTGCCGCCAGGGTTTCTACCTCCAGGCGAGTCCCGACGGAAGCATCCAGGGCACCCCAGAGGATACCAGCTCCTTCAGTGAGAGGGGAAGCTGGCCGCCGGGTGGGAAGGGGGAGAATGGGGACAGCAGATGACAATCCTATTCCCTCTTCAGCTTCTGTTGCCATTGGTCCGTCTTCCTGACCCCTAAGGGAAAATGCGGAGCTGGGATGAGGGGAGCTCAGGTGAGGGTCAGAGGCCTGGGTATTGATGTTCCCTCTCTCCACCCCCAGCCCACTTCAACCTGATCCCTGTAGGCCTCCGTGTGGTCACCATCCAGAGTGCCAAGCTGGGTCACTACATGGCCATGAATGCTGAGGGACTGCTCTATAGTTCGGTGAGACAATGAGGCTGAGTGGCTGGGGAATACCGGGAACTCCCCTTCCTCAATTTGTCCCTTGAGGGAATGACAGTCTTCCTCAACTACAGACATTTTGCCCGGGACTCCTCCCTCCAGCTTTTGCTGATGGCCTGTCATCACTGCCCATTCCGGACCAACTCCTCTAGGGTCTCTCCAATGCCCACTCCTTGCACACCCCCAACACAGCCCCAGGCTCTTTGAATGTCCAACTCTTTCTGCCTTTTAGGGCCCCTACTTCTCATCCCATCTCCTCCAGATTTTGTCATTACTCACTTCCCTAGAGTCATCCAGGATAGGGGATAGTGAGAAATTGGGAATACAGTGGAGAGAAGGAATCTTATTCCAAGACCCCTAAAAGTCTAGTTCTTTTTTTTTAAAAAAAAAAACAGTAACAGGGTCTTGCTATATTGGCTAGGCTGGTCTCGAACTCCTGACCTCAGCTGATCCACCTACCTCAGCCTGCCAAAGTGTTGGGATTACAGGCATGAGCCACTGCGCTTGGCCCAGAGCCTAGTTCTTAGCCCTCAAGGGCCCACCAGGCCTCTTCCTTGTCCTCCCTTTGCTCCCAGGTCCTACAAGGACTCAGAAGTTGCCCTCCCCCTCCCCCCAAAAGCATATGGATTATATCTATCTATCCTGGCTTGTGCTTTCCATGAGCTCCCTTCTGCCCAGTGATGTGTCTTTTTATCTCTCTGTCTTTGTGTGCCTTTCTGGGTCTTTGTCTCCTTAGCCGCATTTCACAGCTGAGTGTCGCTTTAAGGAGTGTGTCTTTGAGAATTACTACGTCCTGTACGCCTCTGCTCTCTACCGCCAGCGTCGTTCTGGCCGGGCCTGGTACCTCGGCCTGGACAAGGAGGGCCAGGTCATGAAGGGAAACCGAGTTAAGAAGACCAAGGCAGCCGCCCACTTTCTGCCTAAGCTCATGGAGGGTGGGTATAGACTCAAGAAAATGAGGACCACAGGAGAGGGTATTGACCTTGATATGGACATTTAGGGGCAGACAGCTCAGGCTACAAGTGATAAGAGGACCCTGTTATGACAGATCAAGCCAGGAAAGCTTTGCCCTTTGGGGGTTTGGGGTGCTCTCCTCCTGTGGGTTGGGGTTCTGGGAGGGTGAATGTACGGGAAGGGAGCCCTTTCAGAGCACTGATTCTGCCTGGTCCCTCTGTGCCTAACTCTCCTTCCCTGCTCCTCTTTTTCTCCCCTTCACAGTGGCCATGTACCGGGAGCCTTCTCTCCACAGTGTCCCTGAGGCCTCCCCTTCCAGTCCCCCTGCCCCCTGAAATGTAGTCCCTGGACTGGAGGTTCCCTGCACTCCCAGTGAGCCAGCCACCACCACAACCTGTCTCCCAGTCCTGCTGTCACCCTTGCTGCCACACACATGCCCTGAGCAGCCAGGTCCCACCAGGTGCTCTACCCTGAGGGAGCCTAGGGGCTGGCTGTGACTTCCGAGGCTGCTGTGACCCTTAGATCCTTGGGCCTAGGAGGGAGTCAGAGAGGGGGATGTCTGAAGATGGTCCTGGCTGATCACTTCTTTCTTTCCACACTCACACAACCCCCATGCCTTTTCCTGAGATGGCACTGGGAGTTCCCAAATGGACAGCCAGGGCATAAACATTTCCCACCCCGGCTCAGCCAGTTCCTGGAGTCCCGTGCCCATTTTCGTTGCCACTGAGCCATTTCTAGATTTACTGAAGCTCAGGATTCATGTGTCCTTCTTTCCCTACTCTACATTCTGCCTTGGTCTGGACACATTCTGGAACACCGGACACCCTAGCCAGGGCCACTTCTGCACCAGGGCTCTGTACTGGAACTCAGGCATGCTGCCAGCCTTTGCTCTGGATCCATCAGGCTTCTGTCCGTGACTCAGATGGATCCCTGGTTTCCAAGTAGAAAGAGGCTAGATTTGAGCCTTGTCTAGCTGTTGGCCTTGGCCTGAACTGGAACCAGTCTCAGATGACCACGGGTTTAACCTTCTTATCCCAGAGACACCCAATTCTAGAGCTTTATGGAGCCATACTTCCTCCTGAATCCCAGATCTAGGACACAGAACATGACTCTCAGCCCTTTTACCCAGGATGGGGCTGGGGCCTGTATAGCCATATTATTGCTCTCAGTAAGTTCTAGCCCCACCCTCCCCCCTTCTTGAGTGATACCTATTACGGATGAGTTCTGGAAAAGACCCAGCTATGATTCATAAAAACAGTTCTGGATGAATCAAGAACCACTTCTTGTTTTTCCTAGATAATTCTCTAAAAATATGATTCTTCCATATAGAATGCTAAGCTTATTTTTACATGCAATTTCTAGCTACTTCAACCCAGCTGAGGTCGTGCCAGGGAGACAGAGTCTGGAGAAGGGCTGAGGAATTTTGGAAAGATCCCTGGCTCGTAGTAGGGAGGCTGGGATGGGGGAGGGGTCAAAATGATGACATGATTGAACCTGCATCTGTGTGGGGTGGATACGAACACTTAGCTACCTCAGCAGGAATTCCTTCCAGGCCCCCTTTAAAGCTGAGGTCCTTAAAGTAATGTGTCCTGAATAAGAAGGACAAATGGATACAGCCTCGACCCTCCCAGTGAGGAGACCCCAATTCAGCAATAAGTCTCACCCTTCTCCCCTATAGGTCAGGCCAAGGAGGGTGAAGGCCTCTTGCACTCCAGACCTCATATGCCCCGACAGCTTCTAATTGGATAGAACTTGCTTTACCTTACAGCTTAGAACCTTAGCTGAGCTTTAGATACCCAAAAAGGGCCCGTCTAGATTTTTTCAGAAAAACATGGAGCGCTAGGGGCAGCCTGGAAAAAACTGGGAACCTGCTAGTGAACTAGGAGGGAGACTCCCATAGCCTCAGATTTGGATAGGGTAGGCTGAGGGGGCCCTAAGGGAGGGACTAGGGCTCCAAGGCAGGTCACTTTTCCTCAGGCTGTTCTACTTCCGGCTTGTTGCAAGAGGGGTAGATGTCCCCTCACCCACACAAACCCCGCTCAGGCTCCACCCAACTCCTGGGACTGCTCCCAGGGGATCGGGTCTCCACTCCACGCTTTCTCAATTAAAGACGACGTATACAACTAAAGTGCTGTCTGTCATCTGTTGGTGGCGGGCTTGGCAGTTGCTCGAGGCAGGATCAAGTCCCAGGGGCGGGGCCGGTGGGCTGGCGGCTGCCCCCAGCAACAGGTGCACATTCCTGGGCTCCTCGTCACTTCCCCTGAGCTGGCGGTCCCAGTGGCTCTCGGAGCGAAGTCACTGAGCGAGCCGCCAGGCTATGACCCCAGGGGCTCTGCTGATGCTGCTGGGGGCGCTGGGGGCGCCGCTCGCCCCAGGTAAGTGTAGGCCCTGAAGGAGCAGTGACAGGTCCAGCGGTTGCGGCCAGACACCAGGGCTGCACTTAGTCTCTCCTTCCCCAGGCGTCCGCGGCTCGGAGGCAGAGGGCCGACTCCGGGAGAAACTTTTCTCTGGCTATGATAGCTCCGTGCGGCCAGCGCGGGAGGTGGGAGACCGTGTCAGGGTCAGCGTTGGTCTCACCCTGGCACAACTCATCAGCCTGGTGAGGGCGCACGGCGGGGGTGGGGGAAGAGGTCAGGCCAGCCAACCAGCCGCGGGGCCTGACTTTAGGAAAGGCCGGACCGGGGACAAACTGGGGGCGGGGCCTGGGACGAGACCAGGCTGAGAGGGACCAGCCTTCAGTGAAGACTGGGTCGAAATCAGACAAATGGACAAGCTCTGGCCGTGGCTGGTGGACGGGCCTGGAGTAGAGCCGGGTAGGGTGATGGACGGACCTGTGACCGGACCTTAAAGTGGAGCTGGGGACGAGGCAGGGGCTGGGGGATGGACCTCGAGGTAGGGCCATATGGGTCCTGAGTGCCCAGGGTGCTTGGTGCTCAGGGGTCAATAAATGGCAGCAGGTGGAGATTCATGGCTGGGTGGATTATGAGCTGAGGGCAGGGCCCGGGACAGAGCAAGGCGGAGGGCTAGGCAGGAGCGAATCTGGTAGGTTGATAGGCTGGGAGTGTAGACGGCTGGAAAGGGTGTTTCTGAGATACAGGCAGGTCTTAAACTAACGCTCCTTCTGGGATGTGGACTTGGACTCAAGAGGATGGGGCTCAGAAAAAGGGGGTGGGGTTCCCAGGAGAGGTTGGCCTTCCAGCCCCCTCATTTCTCTCCACCCTACTTCACCTTTACCCCTTAAATTTTTCCTTTCTAGAACGAGAAGGATGAAGAGATGAGCACAAAGGTGTACTTAGACCTGGTATGGAGACCCCGCAGGGTGGGAAAGGGCCTCCCGCTGCCTTGACAATTTTCTTGAATATCCAGCCCAGTAAGAATATTTTTTACATCACGACTTTAGATAACACATGTACAACTGAAGCCAAAGTTCGAGGAAACAACACCTAACTTTACTACAGGAGTTGCACCCCATGCATTTTTTATTCTAATTGTGTGTGTGTGTGTGTGCGTGTGTGTGTGTATGTGACGTGGTCTCACTATGTTGCACAGGCTGGTCTTGAACGCGGGAGCTTGAGCTATCCACTAGCCTCGGGGGGAATCTCCCCAAGTGCTGAGATTACAGGCATGAGCCACTGCACCTGGCCCATTCTAATTTTTGAAACACTGGTTTGGGGCCACTAATTTGATTCCCCATCCACTAAAGGATTGCGAACTGCAGTTCGAAAACCACTGTTTTAGAGGCTAACTAGTGCAGCCTCCTCATTTTTACAGAGTAAAAAATTGAAACCCGGTGCGGGGGAAGGGAAATTAGCTGATGTGGATCCCAGCGAGTGAAGGCGGAGCCAGAGCCAGAACCCCGGCCCCTTGACCTGTTTGCGGCCCCTTGACCTGTTTATGCCTGCCCTGCTCCCCTTCCTTGCACTCCCTTCCTGGGCTTCCTTTGGAAATCCCTCGTCCCCTCCCGGCCTCCAACCCGGCACAGCCCCTCAGCTTCTGCTTCACTAGGAGTGGACTGACTACAGGCTGAGCTGGGACCCTGCGGAGCACGACGGCATCGATTTGCTCCGCATCACGGCGGAATCCGTGTGGCTCCCTGACGTGGTGCTACTGAACAAGTAGGAGACCTTCCAAAGCCCGGGAGGTGGCGCGGGGCCTCGCGGGGCGGGGCCTCCGGGCGCGGGGCCTGATTGCAGATGAGATCCCTTCTCTGCAGCAATGATGGGAATTTTGACGTGGCTCTGGACATTAACGTCGTGGCGTCCTCCGACGGCTCCGTGCGTTGGCAACCCCCGGGCATCTATCGCAGCAGCTGCAGCATCCAGGTTTCCCGGCTCTACATTGGAAGCTGAAGGAGCTCTTAGAAACCCTCCCTTTCCATAGACATCCTGACTCTCCAGCGACTCCCATCCTTCATCCTTCCCCCATTATCTAATCCCCATGACCTTCACCTCTTGTCTACCCTCCTGATTTTCCATTGAGTGTTCTGTACACTTTCTTTGGCTTCTAGTCTTAGTCAGTGACCTCTCTCCCCACCTCCATTTTCTCCATGGCTTCCCTTCATAACCCTCCAATTCCTCCGTGATTCCCCTTCCCTGTGCCCTCCCCAAAAGCCTCCCAAACTCCATCAGCGCTGACTGATTCTCTGGCAGCTCTAGTGACTCTCCCCTCCATCCAGGTCACCTACTTCCCCTTCGACTGGCAGAACTGCACTATGGTGTTCAGTTCCTACAGCTACGACAGCTCGGAGGTCAGCCTGCAGACAGGCCTGAGTCCTGACGGGCAAGAGCAGCAGGAAATCCACATTCATGAAGGGACTTTCATTGGTGAGTGGGCATGGCTCCTACATCCATGGGCTCTATGATTTCCAGCTTCTAAGAGGCTCATAAATATCCTGTCAGGGATGACCAATACAGCCCTGTGGGGTCAGCAGGATGGGTATGGCTATCTACATTTTAAAAGTATGGGAATTGCCGGGGGCAATGACTCACGCCTGTAATCCCAGTACTTCGGGAAGCCGAGGCAGGCGGATCATTTGAGGTCTGAAGTTCGAGACCACCCTAACATGGTGAAACCCCGTCTCTACTAAAAACACAAAAAATTAGCCGTGCATGGTGGCGGACGCCTGTAATCCCAGTTACTCGGGAGGCTGAGGCAGGAGAATCGCTTGAACTGGGGAGGCGGAGGCTGCAGTGAGCCAAGATGGCACCAGCACACTCCAGCTTGGGTGACAGAGTGAAAATTCATCTCAAAAATATTTTTAAAAGGCAGGGTGTGGTGGCTCGCGCCTGTAATCCCAGCACTTTGGGAGGCCGAGGCGGGTGGATCACGAGGTCAAGAGATTGAGACCATCCTGGCTAACATGGTGAAACCCCATCTCTACTAAAAATACAAAAAATTAGCCGAGTGTGGTGGCGGGCACCCGTAGTCTCAGCTACTCGGGAGGCTGAGGCAGGAGAATGGCGTGAATCTGGGAGGTGGAGCTTGCAGTGAGCCAACATGGTGCCACTGTACTCCAGCCTGGGCAACAGAGACTCCATCTCAAAAAAAAAAAAAAAAAAAAAATTAAAAAACAAAATAGGCTTGGCACAGTGGCTCAAGTCTTAATCTCAGTATTTTGGGAGGCTAAGGTGGGCGGATCACCTGAGGTCAGGAGTTCGAGACAACCCTGGTCAATATGGGGAAACCCCGCCGCTACTAAAAATACAAAAAATTAGCCAGGTGTGGTGGCGGACGCCTGTAATCCCAGCTACTTGGGAGGCTGAGGCAGGAGAATCACTTGAACCTGGGAGGCGGAGGTTGCAGTGAGCCAAGATTGCGTCACTGCACTCCAACCTGGGCAACAAGAGCGAAACTCCATCTCAAAATAAATAAATAAAAACATGGAAATTGAGACTTGCCCAAGTTTATTTGAGATGGGCTACTCAGCCCAGTGTCCACAGCTAGTCTCATCAAGTCAACCCTCTCAGATCTAGGCTGTGGCAGAGCAAGCCATACTAGGCACTAACAAGGACAGCTCCCATATCTGTGTCCCCCTCCTTCTCCTCCTCCCCAGAGAATGGCCAGTGGGAGATTATCCACAAGCCCTCTCGGCTAATCCAGCCTCCAGGTGATCCTAGGGAAGGGAGGGAAGGACAGCGCCAGGAAGTCATCTTCTACCTCATCATCCGCCGGAAGCCTCTCTTCTACCTGGTCAACGTCATTGCCCCATGCATCCTCATCACTCTTCTGGCCATCTTCGTCTTCTACCTGCCACCAGATGCAGGTAATGGGGGAAGGGGCTCCCACCCTTTTGTCATTGGCTCAGCTTCTTCCTTGTCACCCTTAATCCAGGCAGGATTTTCCTGCCAATCCAAAGCATCATAGATTGGGCTTCAGCAATCCCACCCAGGCTCTGCCTCCCATTGACTGCCACCTTTCCTCCGCTCAGTGAAACTGGGACTCTTTCCCAGTAGGAGTCCTAGCCTCTAATCCATCAAGCTTTTACTCCTCTGAACCACAAACCTCCAGGCTTAGATAACTCTCCCATTGCCTTTTCCTATTCCTAACATCCCCTGCCCACTGTCAGAACCCCAGTACTCCTTTATTTTTTTTTCACTTTTTTTTTTTTTTTTTTTGAGATGGAGTCTCGCTCTGTCGCCCAGGCTGGAGTGCAGTGGCGCCATCTTGGCTCACTGGAAGCTCCGCCTCCCAGATTCACGCCATTCTTCTGCCTCAGCCTCCCGGAGTAGCTGGGACTACAGGCACCCGCCACCACGCCTGGCTAATTTTTTGTATTTTTAGTAGAGACGGGGTTTCATCATGTTAGCCAGGATGGTCTCAATCTCTTGACCTCATGATCCACCCGCCTCGGCCTCCCAAAGTGCTGGGATTATAGGCGTGCGCTTGACCTTTTTTTTTTTTTTTGAGACAGGGTCTTGCTCTGTTGCCCAGGTTGGAGTGCAGTGGGGTGATCATAGCTTGCTACAGCCTCAAACTCTTGGGCTCAAACAATCCTCCCACCTCAGCCTCCTGTGTAGCTGAGACCACAGGCACCCACAATCATACCCAGCTGATTTTTTTGTATTTTTGGTAGAGAAGGGGTTTCACTATGTTGCCCAGCCTGGTCTGCAACTCCTGAACTCAAGCGATCTGTCCTCCTCAGCCTCCCAATGTACTGGGCTTATAGGCATGAGCCACCGTGCCCGGCTCCCACTAGTCCTTTAACCTCCTATCTCCCTGGGAAATATATAATAGTAATAGCCAACGTTTCTTTAGGAGGCAGCATAATAGGATAACTTTTGGCAAATTCCTTAATCTTTTTTTTTTTTTTTGAGACAGAGTTTCGCCCTGTTGCCCAGGCTGGAGTGCAGTGGCGTGATCTCGGCTCACTGCAACCTCCACCTCTTGGGTTCAAGCGATTCTCCTGCTTCAGCCTCCTGAGTCGCTGGGATTACAGGTGCCCACCACCATGCCCGCCTAATTTTTGTAGTTTTAGTAGAGACAGGGTTTCACCATATTGGCCAGGCTTGTCTCAAACTCCTGACCTCAGGTGATCCACCTGCCTCGGCCTCCCAAAGTACTGGGATATAGGCGTGAGCCACCACACCTGGCCAAATTCCTTAATCTCTATGTGTCTCAGTTTCCTGATCTGGAAGTGGGCCAACCATTGTCCCTACTGCATAGAATTATTTGAGGATTGACTGAGTTAGTAGAACTATGCCTGGCACCCAGTAAGTTCTATGTAAGCATTGTGTTTTGGGTTGTTTTTTGTTTTTCTTTTTTGAACACTTGCTATAAGGTAATTCATTTAATATGGTACATGTACTAATTCTAATCTTTACAACAATCCTGTGAGGTAAGTAACGGATTGTCATTCTCATTTTACAGTGGAGGATAAAGAGGCTGAAAGAGTTTAAGTCATTTGCCTGAAATCATTACACAGTTAGAGAGGGAAAATGTTGCAGTTCCAACCTGGGTCAGTGGCAGTCTGATTCAGAGACCTGATATCCTTTTTTTTTTTTTTTTTTTTTTTTTTTTGAGACAGAGTCATCTGTCGCCAGGCTGGAGATGCAGTGGTAGCGATCTCGGCTCACTGCAAGCTCCGCCTCCCGGAGTTCCGCTCATTCTCCTCGTCGGCCTCGAGTAGCTGGGACTACAGAGCCCACAACGGCACCGGCTAGTTTTGTATTTTAGTAGAGAGCCCGAGGGGTTTCACCGTGGTCGATCTCCTGACCTTGTGATCCGCCACGCCTCAGGCCCTCCCAAAGTGCTGGGATTACAGGCGTGAGCCACCGCGCCCGGCCTGATATCCTTAACTCTAGTATTCAAAACATGTTTTCCTCCTCTCTGCCATCAAATCCTTTGTCTAAAGGAGAGTGGGCCGGGCGCGGTGGCTCACACCTGTAATCCCAGCACTTTGGGAGGCTGGGGCTGGCGGATCACCTGAGGTCAGGAGTACTCAAGAAACAGAGAGGAGGCCAGTGGAACTGAATGAAGTAAGCAGAGGGGAAAGCAGTAGGAGATGAAGTCCAGGAGCTCATGGGAAGCACCTATAGACCATAATAAGGCCTTTGCTTTCATGCAGGGTAAGGAGCCAATGGAAGATTCTCTGGAAAGAGAATAATATGATCTGATTATATTTCTTTCTTTCTTTCTTTTTTTTTTTTTTTTTTTGAGGCGGAGTCTCACCATCTGTAACCCGGGCTGTGGAGTGCAGTGGCGGATCTCCAGCTCACTACAGCTCCGCCTCCCGGGTTTAGACCATTCTCCTGCCTCAGCCTCCCGTGGCTGGGACTGCAGGCGCCAGCCATCTCGCCCGGCTAGTTTTTTTTGCTTATTTTTAGTAGAGGCGGGGTTTCACCGTGTTAGCCAGGATGGTCTCGATCTTCTGACCACCATTGATCCACCGTCCACCGGCCTCCCCAAAGTGCTGGGATTACAGGCTTGAGCCACGGCCCAGCCTCTTTCTTTCTTTTTTTTAGGCGTGGTCGGTTGTCGCCCAGTCACGGAGTGCAGTGGCGTGATCTCGGCTTCGCTGCAGCCTCCGCCTCCTGGAGTTCAAGTGGTCTTCTGCCTCAGCCTCCTGAGTAGCTGGGATTCAGTCACACATCACCATGCCCTGCTAAATTTTTGTGCTGCCAAGTAGAGATGGGGGTTTGCCATGTTGACTGGAGGTCTCCAGGCTTCTGACCTCAGGTGATCTGCCCGCCCTCGGTCTCTCCAAGTGCTAGGATTACAGTGAGCCACCCGCGTCCAGCAGTTATATATATATATATATATATATATATATATATATTTTTTTTTTTTTGAGACAGAGTCTTATGTGTCGCCCAGGCTGAGGTGCGGTGGCCAGATCTCAGCTCACTGCAAGCTCGCCTCGGGTTTAGACCATTCTCCTGCCTCAGCCTCGAGTAGCTGGGACTGGCCACCTCACCCGGCTAGTTTTTGTATTTTTTTTAGTAGAGGCGGGGGTTTCATGATGTTAGCCAGGATGGTCTCGATCTCCTGACCTGCGTGAATCGCCGATCTCGGCCTCCCAAAGAGATGCTGGGATTACAGGCAGGCCACCCAGCGCCCGGCCTTGTTTTGTTTTTGAGGCGGGTTTCACTCTTGATGCCCAGGCTGCGGAGTGCAATGGTACAATTTCGACTCCTGCAACCTCTGCCTGCCAGGTTCAAGTGATTCTCCTGCCTCACCCCTCCTAGTAGCTGGGATTACAGGTGCCCGACTACGCCCAGCTGATTTTTTTGTATTTTTGTATTTTTAGTGAGACGGAGTTTCACTATGTTAGCCAGGCTGGTCTCGAACCCTGACCTCGGTGATCCAACCGCCTCGGACTCCCAAAGTGCTTTGGGCTTACAGGTGGAGCCACTAAGCCCGGCTCAGTTTTTGGACATGTTAAGCTTGAAATATTTATTAGACATCCAAGTATCCAAGAGAGGTTGAGTAGGCAGATGGATATATCTGGCATTCCAGGGAGAAGATATCCGGGGTGGACATGCAAATGTAGGAATGATTTTGCATGCAGATGGCCCTTTCAAAGCTTGTTTCTTTCTTTTTTTTTTTTTCAGATGGAGTTTTGCTCTGTTGCTCAGGCTGGAATGCAGTAGGCGCCAATCACAGCTCACTGCAACCTCCATCTTCCATGCTCAAACAGTCCTCCCCAGCTCAGCCTCCCCAAACAGTTGGGACCACAAGCTATGTGCCATTGTGCCTGACTAATTTTTTTTTTTTTTTCTTTTTTGTGAGACTGGGCACAGTGGCTCGTCTGTAATCCCAGCACTTTGGGAGGCCAGGCAGAATGGGTCACTTGAGCTCAGGAGTCCGAGACCAGCCTGGGCAACATGGTGAAATCCTGTCTCTGCAAAAGTACAAATTAGCTGGGCATGGTGGCGCACCTGTAGTCCCAGCTGCTCAGGAAAGAGCTGAGGTGGAAGACCACTTGAGCCACCAGGAGGTGGAGGTTTTGATGAGCCATTATCCTGCCACTGCACTCAGCCACTGGGTGACAGAGCAGACCAGCCTCCAAATTTGTTTGCAGAGATGAGGAATGCTCCTATGTTGCTCAGGCTGATCTGAAGCGACTCCAAGCACAATCCCTCCCCTCCCACCTTGGCCTCCCAGAATTTCTTGGGACTACAGGTGTGAGACCACTGTGCCTGGCTGCAGAAACCTGTCTTTGAATGGCCTGGAAACATGGTCACTGATTATGCCATAGAGCTTTCCTTCTGGCAAAGAAGTCTAATCCTTCTTTCTTCCTCTGCCCTCCAGGAGAAGATGGGGCTCTCAATCTTTGCCCTGCTGACCCTTACTGTGTTCCTGCTGCTGCCTGGCCGACAAGTACCTGAGACCTCCCTATCCGGTGCCATTATTATCAAGTACCTCATGTTTACCATGGTCTCGTCACCTTCTCAGTCATCCTTAGTGTCGTGGTTCTCAACCTGCACCACCGCTCACCCACACACCACCAAATGCCTTTGGGTCCGTCCCGAGGTGAGAAAGATCTCCTCACCCAACCCCAACTTTCCTTTTACAGACCATAGGAGAGCTATAGCTGTGTGATGAAGTGTTGAAGTGCCCAAACCTGTTAGGTGTTGAAATGTTGCAGTTAAGCTGGCCCTATCATTATCATTTCACAGATCCCTTCCTCTCTTCATCAGTACTGCTCATCTCGGGTCCCGAAATATTCTTAGGGTTAAGATTGCTATTATCAGATGGAAGCCCACTCTTTTCCAGTTGGGATACCTCCCAACCCACTGAAGGGTTTTTTTTGAGATGGAGTTTTGCTGTTGTTGCCCAGGCTGGGCAGCAATGGCACAATCTCAGCTCGCAACCTTCATCTCCCCGGAGTTCAAGCGATTCTCCTGCCTGAGCTTCTGATCGCAGTAGCTGGAATTATAGGCACCGCCACCACGCCAAGCTAATTTTTGTATTTTAGTAGACAGAGGTGGCACCATGTTGGCCAGGCTGGTCTCGAACTCCTGACCTCAGGTGGTCATCGCCTCAAAGCGTCCCAAAGTGCTGGGATTGCAGGTGAGCCAGCGACTGGCCCAACCCACTAAAGGCTCTTAGGTCTGTGTGGCTGCATTTCCTGAAGCGTATTTCGTTTGTGGGAATGTGCACATCTTGGCGAATGGGCATGTGGAATTAGGGTGGTTGGCTGTTTCCCTTCTGGTCTGAAAACATGAAAGCCCCCACCATCGCCTCTTCTCTGCAGATCTTCATTACAAACTGCCGCCGTGCCTGGGTTTAAAAGGCCCAGCCCGAGAGAGAGAACTGATGCCGGAGCCCTCACTGTTCTTCTCAGGAAGTGGCTGGTCAGGGAACAGATGAATATTTCATCCAGGGAGCCGCCAAGTGATTTTTCTCTTCCCCAAACCCAACAGGTAGGACCACGCCCATTACCCACGCAAAAGGGAGAGGGAGACTACAGTTCCCAGAAGATAATGCGGAAGAAGCTGGCCCATGCTCCCGGAAGATGCTGTAGTTGAGCATCATGGGAGTTGTAGTACCCTGCTGCTCACATTGAGGGAGGTGGGAACTAAAACAGAGAGGCGGTGGAAGAAGTTGCACAAGGTTAGAGAGATCACTGCTGTCGGGGAGGCGTGAAGGAGCACTCGGGTTTTTGAGAACTGGCAAGTTGTTGGAAGGCAGCTGGGCGGGGCCTGGGTCGCTGGCATTGGCTGTCTTTGCTGCGTCTGGGCGTGGCCAGTCACTCCTCTTCAGGTTCCAGCCTGAACTGTCTGCCCCTGATCTGCGGCGATTTATCGATGGTCAAACCGAATCTGTGGCCCTGCCTCGGAGTTGGGAGTCGTCTCCTCTATCAGCTACATCGCTCTCGACAGCTGCAGGAACAGGAGGACCACGATGCGGTATGTCCAACTTGGGGAGTGGAACAAGGCCAGACGTAGGCGACCTTGGCCCCACCCCAAATTCCACACACCAGCACTCGCTCTCGTTCTTTCGGTTTTTGAGACACTCTCACTCTGTCCTTGAACTGGAGTGCAGTGGCGCAGTCTCCCTTCACTGCAACCTCCGCCTTTCGGGTTCAAGCGGATTGTCCTGCCTCAGCCTCCCGAATAGCTGGGACACAGGCGCGCGCCGCCACGCCCGGCTAATTTGTTGTTGTTTTGAACGGTCTCGCTCTGTCGCAGGCTGGAGTGCAGTGGTGCGATCTCGGCTTACCGCAAGCTCCTCCTGCCGGAGTTCGCCATTCTCCTGCTTCAGCTTCCCGAGTAGCTGGGACTGCAGGCGCCCGCCACCACGCCTGCCTGGTTTTGTTTGTTGTTTTGTTTGGGTTTTGCTATTTTTGGTAGAGGCGGGGTTTCACTGTGTTAGCCAGGATGGTCTCCATCTCCTGACCTCAGGATCCGCCGCCTGGGCACTCAAAGTGCTGGGATTACAGGTGTGAGCCACCGCGCCCGGCCTTGCTTTCGTTTCCTCAGTTGGACATCTTCCTGTTGGTCCCACCCTGCTTACCTACTGGTTCTTTATGCCCATGCATTGCCTGCAGCCTTGCTCTCCTATTGCGCTGCTGGCTCTTGCCTCAAACCGGTGGTAGGAGGGACCCGGGGCAGGTACAGGTTGGGGAAATGGGAGGGTTTCCTGGGGGTCTGGGCCCCAGAGCTCAGAAGTTTCCTTTGCCTACCCACAGCTGGAAGGAGGACTGGCAGTTTGTGGCCATGGTAGTGGACCGCCTCTTCCTGTGGACTTTCATCATCTTCACCAGCGTTGGAACCCTAGTCATTTTCCTGGACGCCACGTACCACCTTGCCCCCCTCAGACCCCTTTCCTTGAAGACTGGAGGTCGAGACCAGGCCCTCTACCAGTTGAAGTGAGAGTTTGGTGATACTGTCAAGCCATATCCTTCTCTGCCTCTTAACTCCTTCACTAGGAATCCGGGCCTCTTATTTGATTTCTGGGGACTGCATTGGACTGAGGCTGGGTAGGCAGGTGTCTTGGACCACCTGAAATGCACTATCATCTGATTTCCTCTTTGGGATCTTGAAGAAGCTCTTTTTTGGTATCAACACCTAGGTTGCCAGTGAAATAGAACAAGAACAGGAACTAGATTGTAAATATGAAGTCCAAGAAATGTCTTGTTCACTGTAACATCCCCAGTGCCATGCACAGGTCCTGACCTATAGTAAGTGCTTAACATTTGTTGAATAGGGAAATAAATTTCTGGAAGTAAATACAGCAATTAATAATGTTTATAAGCTGGGCATGGTGGCTCAGGCCCATTAATCCCAGTGACTTGGGGAGGCTGAGGTGGGAGGATTGCCAGACCCCACAGTTTGAAGACCAGCCTGGGCAACATGTAGTGAACTCTGTCTCTAAAAAATAGAAATAGAAATAAAGTAGCTTATTGTTTACCGCATGTCGGATGTGGTCATTTCTTTTAACTTTTTGTAATTTATTATGTTTTGTAATGTGTACTTGCTATCTTTGGGATTAAAAAAAAAGTTATTTCTACAAGCATGCATTAGTAATGAGAAAAAGCAGCATTTTCAAGACCTTCATTCAAGTTCAGCCTTAGTTAACTCACACAAACCACTAGACTGCTCTGTACTTGTTTCCACATCTGTAAAATAGGCTTAGTGATAGCATGTGCTCTATATAGGACTGTCTGGGGATCACATGAGAACATGGGAAAAACACTATGGGGTGTGTATCAGAAGGTTGCAGCGGTTGTGTGTTTTGTTTGGCCTGCAGGTTTTAGGGTGCACTAGTTCACTAATTTTATTTATTTATTTTTGAGACAGAGTCTCAGCTCTGTTGTCCAGGCTGAGTGCAGTGGTGCAATCTCGGCTCACCACAACCCTCTCCGCCTCCCCGGAGTTCAGAAGTGATTCTTCTGGCTCAGCCTCCCCGTGTACCTGGGACTACAGACACATACCACCATGCCAGCTAATTTTTTGTATTTTAGTAGATATGGGGTTTTCACTATGTTGGCCAGGCTGGTCTCGAACTCCTGACCTCTTGATCTGCCCACCTTGGCCTCCCAAAGTGCTGGGATTACAAGCATTAATTGCAGCCCAGCCACTAGTTCACCACCATTTATTTATTTATTTGTTATTTATTGGAGATGGAGTTTCACTCGTTGCCCAGGCTGGAGTGCAATGGCCGACCTCCGCTCACTGCAACCTCAACCTCGCCCCGCCGGAGTTCAAGCAATTCTCCTGCCTCGGCCTTGAGTAGCTGGGATTACAGGCATCGCCACCAGCCCAGCTAATTTTGTATTTTTTAAGTAGACACAGGGTTTCTCCATGTTGGTCAGGCTGGTCTGGAACTCCCAACCTCAGGTGATCTGCCTGCCTCAGCCTCCCAAAGTGCTGGGATTGCAGCGTGAACCACCAGCCCGGCAGCTTTAAAATGTGGCTATTTCATGAAATTTGACTTCCTGTCTTCTCTTGAAGATAATTTTATGAAAAAAACTATAGAGACAGATCTCACTATGTGTTGCCCAGGCTGGTCTTGAACTTCTGAGCTCAAGTGATCCACCTGCCTCGGCCTCCAAAATGCTGGGATTACAGGTGTGACCATCACACAGGCTAAAAATAATTTATTTATTTATTTATTTATTTATTTTTAATCTTTTTTTTTTTTTTTTTTTTTTTTTTTTTTGAGGCCAGTCTGCATCTGTCGCCAGGCTGGAGTGCAGTGGTCGCGATCTTGGCTCACTGCAAGCTCGCCTCCCAGTTCCGCGCCATTCTCCTGCCTCAGCCTCCCGAGTAGCTGGGACTACAGGTGCCGCCACCACGCCCGGCTAATTTTTTGTATTTTTAGTAGAGATGGGGTTTCACCATGGTCTCGATCTCCTGACCTTGTGATCCGCCCACCTCGGCCTCCCAAAGTGCTGGGATTACAGGCGTGAGCCACCGCGCCTGGCCCCAAAAATAATTTTAAAAACTATAGTAGGCCAGGCACGGTGGCTCACTCCTGTAATCCCAGCACTTTGGGAGGCTGAGGCGGGCGGATCATGAAGTCAGGAGTTCGAGACCAGCCTGACCAACATACTGAAACCTCGTCCCTACTAAAAATACAAAAATCAGCTGGACTTGGTGGCATGCACCTGTAATCCCAGCTACTCAGGAGCCTGAGGCAGGAGAATCGCTTGAACCCGGGAGGTGGAGGTTGCAGTGAACCGAGATCGCGCCACTGCACTCCAGCCTGGCCAACAGAGCAAGACTCTGTCTCAAAAATAAATAAATAAATACAGTAACACCAGGCCTGATTCCCCTGTTGGCAACAACTTGGCTAGAGCTTAGTGGCTGCCCACTCTGTCTGGTCAAGTTATTCATACCACAGTTCCTCAAAGCCCCTATACGCCTGACCCACGTCACTTAGTTTAGCTGCCCATTCTTCCATAACACTAGAAAAGATATAGGGGGCAAGGAGTTGAAGCGGGGAAGCTACAAGTGGAAAAAGAAAGGTTGTGTCTCTTAGGGGCATCACACATTTTGTGCCTCAGTCTTCTTTCAATTTGGAAGGAAGGTTAGACCTGGTTTAAGTCAGGGCCATTTTGGACATAGAGATCTTGCGCTCAGCAGGTTGTATGAACTAGACTGTTAACATTTCTGGCTGGAGGTTGGGCCAAAGTCAGCTTGAGCTGACAGTCAACAAGCCCTCACTCAACTACTCAATTGCTGGAAGTTGTTGTCCAAAGAGAGAGCACTGGGCCACAACTCGCAGGGATCCCTGTGGGACAAAGTTAGCATGTTCCTTTTCCCCAGACCCACCAGCCACGCAAATAATTGCACCTGGCATCCCACTGTGGAGCACAGTTCATTTGTCTTGTTGGTTTATTGGCCTACAGAGTTGGACACACACACAAATGCGGAGATAAATATTGGTCAGTTTCTCTAAATCTGGGTCCTCACTACGTATAGAGCTAGAGTCTGTAGAATTCTAAATCTTGCGTGCTGTGGCACAGAACCAGTGGCCTTCCCACTCTGCCACCACCCTTCTTCCCAGGGAACATGGGGAAAGAGGGCACGAACTAACAAGACTTGATCATTTTCAAAAGACAAAACTGCAAAATCCCAAATTTCCAACATCTGAAACTCACAATATTCAAATTCCCCAGTTCAAATACATATATTTTAATCTCCACGTCGCCACAATCTCATTTGTTGCCCAGAACCACCACATTCTGGAAGCTATTTTCCTTAATCATATTTAAAAAAAAATAAATGTCTACAATCTCAATTCTCCCAAAAAAATGTCCATGGTTTTGGAATTTTGACCTATTCTGAAGTTCCAATTCTCCGGTCCATCCTCAACCCTTCCATTTTCCCATGCCTGTTTGCCTCAGAGGAGTACGGGTTAAGGATATAGGGGCACTGTCATAACCTCTGCCCTTGCCTCCAGGCCTTCCTCAGTCTCTCTTGTGGTTCCGCTGTATAGATAGATAGATATATAATTTGTGTGTAGATATATATATATGTATTCTTTATTACGTATTTTTTTGCAGTTTTTCTAAAGTGCCAGAAACAAGATTTGTGGGAAATTTTAGTGATTTTTTTTTTTTTTTTTTTGCATTTTTTCCCATTTGAAACTTCCCCCCCTTAAAAATTGGAACTTGGTACATTCAGTAGGAAATTCATCACTCAGGCTGTGGCCAAGACCAAGAAAAGTGCAAAGAGACAGAGGAGGAATGAAGGAGTGACTCCTCTGTGGTGAACATTCAGGGAGCCTGTCTAGAACCTCCCCCTTTGTATATGCTGGGAGGGTATGAGGGGTAGGAGGATGGTCCTGGCCCTCCCTAAACTCACCTCCCTCCAAAAGCCATGATCTTGCCCTTGGCAGTGATTGCTGCTAGGGCAGCCATCTTGGCCCCAAAAACAGTAGCTGGGGAAAAGGCTGGCATTTTGATGACAGCAACTTTTCCTTTTAAAACTGCACTCCTCTAATTCCCATTTGTCAAATTTGCTCCCCCAAACTGGCTCTCCCCTTGTGAGCTATTTTCTGGGGGGAGGTGGGTGGGATGGGAAATGTTTATCCAATCACAGAGCAGGGAGGCCCAGTTTTCAAAGAGAATTAGGAGCAAACATTTCTTCATCTCCCCCACTGGAAGGAAATACAGGGACCCCTGACCAGGGTTAACTAGTGCAAATTAGGGATTAGGGACTATTTAAAGTCCCTGTACCCCATCCCTAGGCTGGGATCTTTGGGTGAGGGGAACTGAGTCAAAGATGGGGTGTAAGGTGCTATTTTGAAGGGAAAGCTGGTGGGGATACCCCAAAGCCCACCAGAAGAGTAGAATGGTTCCCCCAAAACCATCTGGAGTGATTGGTGAGGGGAGTGATACTGGGGAGATGGGAATACAGGTAAGGATGGAAGGTCATGTGCAAATCCTGGGCTTACCCACCCATCCCACCCCTATCATTTTTCTGGCTATTTGGTCTAGTCTGGGAGAAACCATCAGGAAGAAAAACAGGGAGAAAGTAGATTCCCTTCTCCATCCCATTTGGAGTTCTTCCCTCCTGGCCCCCAAATCTGGTTTAGCCCAGAATAGGCCATATGTAGAGGCAGAAAGAGGTATGATCTGCTCACCTCTTTTGCCTTGGAAGAATCTGGAGCTCACTGGATTTGGGGGTCAAGATGGGGCCAATACTTCCCTGCCCTGGACTGGGAAAGTGCTCAGCCACGGAACAGAAGGGCAGCCCTCCCCCAAACCTCCTTGACCTGGCTTGGGAGAGGCCATCTCCGAAGTCCAGGAATATGGGGAGGAACATGGAAGATCCAAAGGCATGGAAGCCGAGGAAGGCGTCTTGATGCAAGGGAAACAGGGACGTAGAGACCCACGCTTGGGAAGGATGGAACCCAAAGCCACACTCCCAGGCAGGTGGGGTCAGGTATCACAATGGTCTGGTCCAGGCCCTGGGCCACAAAGAATGGAATGTGCTAGGAAGCATCTGGGAAGGGCTTAGAGAAAGCTTCAGAACAAGGGGGGGTCATTAGGAGAGAGAGATGGTTTCCCCCTAGGTTTACGAATCAGGGGAGCAGGTTAGACATTCAGAGCTGGTGGGGGCCGTGAGTAGAGATTCAGGTTAAGTATATTGCTCAGTTGCCCCAAGGGCTGGAGAAGGGATGGAAGCTGGCCCTGCCCCTCATGGAGGCCATTCCCTGGAGGAAGATTGAGAGGGGAACCTTGAAAGATCCCTTCCCAGGAGATGGGAAAACTACAATCTCACACAAAGCAGCCTGACCCCTGAGCTCCAGGGGCCCCCAAGTCCCTGCACAAGAGTGTGGAGGGGCTCCCAAGGGGCAGGGAGGCCAGGGAGCTGGTAGTGGTGGGGGGTTCAGGGAGGGTGGCATCTGGTGAAAGGGGGATTGAGCCCCAAGGTTCACCCCACATCACCCTTCTGGGTTCTCTCAACCCCTGCCCTTTCCCCTTCTCCCTTAGGGGGAACTGGTGGAGGAAGAGTTGGGGGAGGTGGTGTTGGCGGGGTAGGGGGTGCTGCTTGAGGATTCACTGCGTAGCCAAAGACCCCTGGTAGGAAGGGAAGGGCCCCCCCCACCCTTCTCATCAGGTAGGACCATGTTGAGAGCAACTGGGAGAGCGGCCAAGTTACTGAAGTTGTAAGGGTAAGCGGCAAGGAGCTGGGGGCCGTAGACGAGCGGGTAGGGCTCAGGGTAGAAAGTGACTTTGGCAGCCCCTATCCCCTCCATCCGGTCCCCCTCACCAGCTCCCACTGGCCCTTCACTCCCAGATTTTCCCCTGCCACCACCAGGTTCCCGGCCGCCCCCAATCAGGGCCAGTGGAAATTCCTGCACAGGTGGGTATGCATAGCTGCCCCCGCCTGCCACCACTGGGGGCTCCTCACCCCCTGAGATGACAGGGTCCTGGAGTGAGGCGGTCTCGGAAGCTTCCTCAGCAGCAGTGCTCCCGCCACCTGCCTCACCGCTGGATGAGGAGACTTGCATCTCTTGGGGGGCTTCCTCCTTGACATCCCCGGGCCGGGTGCCAGCGCTGCCCTTGGAATAGGCAATGACAGGTGTTGGGGTGCCCCCGGGCCGCTCAGCAGCATGCCTCTGCCCGTGGCGGCTCAGGGCAGCTGCGGTCTTGCACACCTTGGCGCAGTGGGGGCAGGTAAAGCGGGTGGAGGGCCTCCGTCCGGCCCGGGAGCTGTGGGAGCCCCCACCGTGGGCCTCTTGGTGCTTTCGCAGCTTTCTCAGGGTGGCAAAGGTCTGGGCACAGTCCCCACAGCGGTGCCTCCGCTCTGTGCGGGCACGTCCCGCTGGGCTCTCGGCTGCTGGGGTTTCCTCCCAGCTCCTCCGTTCTAGCTTCTGCCTCCAGCGTGGTGGCCGGCGGCCTCGGGGCGGCCCACTACCCACCACACTGGCACCTCCAGCAGCTCCAGCCTTGCGCTTAGGCTTGTAGGAGTAGTAGGGCCTCCAGAGCTGATCCTCCCCACCAGCCTTTGATTCCTCCTCATCCTCCTCCTCCTCTTCGTCCTCCTCCTCTTCATCATCTTCAGTCTCCTCCATCTCCTCTCCGCTCAGCTCCCCAGGACGCAGGTCAGTCTCTGAGATGCGGCGCTTGACAATGGCCTCCTCCCCGATTCGCACAGTGATCTGACACAGTGGAGGTGGAGCCTGCAGCTGAGAGGGGCCCCGGCCAGCCCCTGCAGGGGCACCCCCACCTCCACCAATCCCGCCCACTGGCTTGGCTGTGTAAGTCAGAGTCCTTCCGGCCCGTGGATTCCGGCCCTTGGCCTCCTCCGTGGCGGTGGCCGTGGCTGGCCCTGCAGCGGTGGCTGGGCTGGCTGCTGTGGCTGGGCTGGTGGGTGTGGCTGCAGGCTCAGGGGGAGGAGGTGGGTATTCTCGTTTCTTGGGTGGCCTCGGGGGAGCAGTGTAAGTGATAACCGAGGCGGCTTGGGACCCTCCTGTGCTGGCCGTCCCACTCCCCCCTCCACCACTGCTACTGCCCCCATGGACAATGACAGAGGGGGCTGGGTGGGCAAAAGTGATGACAGAGGGTGGAGGGCCAGGCTCTGGGGCAGGTGGGGGCCCAGGCGGCGGGCTGGCTGGCATTGCCACAGGGGCCGGTGTGTTGAGGCTTGGAGAAAGAGGGGCCTCCGGGGCTCCCTGGCTGTAGGTCTTGTAGGGCCGCTTGGCTGCCCGCATGGGGAGCAGGCGGTAGAGCTTGAGTGTATTGAGCTTGGGCTTGTAGCCTCCATTGGGTGTCTTCTCACTGGCGAGGAGGCCCGGGCTAATGCCGTGGAAGGCTCGCTGGTGGGTCTTCAGGTTATAATAAGTGACAAAGGTCTCCCAACAGAAGATGCACTGGTACCTGGGTCAGCACAGCAGGGAACAGGGCAGGAACACAGCCACTTGAGTCAAGGGCCCTGAAGCCTCCCAGGTCCTCCTGCACCCTGCACTCAAACCTGTGACTCCCGCAGCCTTGCGCTGCCTCCCTCACCCAGCCAGCCTCAGTGTGGGGTGCCCATGAGGCCTTGGCTGTTCCACTTGGGACCCAGCCTAACTCACAGAGCCTTCTTCTCAAGCCCAGATGACAGAATGCGGAAACGACTTACGAACAGGGACACCGCGTGGAAACACAAGGCCCTGCTCAGAATAGTGTAATGATTCCTGGACGTGCCTGTGCCGCCGCAGTCCTTTCCGGTGAGGGGAGCTTTCTCTTTCCCTCTAGCCCTTCCCCACGGCAGCAAGCCAGGACATGGAACAAAGAGACTTAATAAACCTCAGCTGATGAACCCTGGAGGCGAGGTTGCAGTGAGCCAAGATTGCTCCACTGCACTCTTGCCTGGGCAACAGAGCAAGACTCCATCTCAGAAAAAGAAAAGAAAAAAAAAACCTCAGCTGAAGGAACTGGGGCTGGAGGGAGGCAGACAGGTGAGTGGTGGTGAGCAGGGGCCTCAGGATGGCTTTTTTTTTTCTTTTCAAATTGTTTGTAGAGGCTGGGTGCAGTGGCTCATCCCTGTACTCCCAGCACTTTGGGAGGCCGAGGTTGGTGGATCACCTGAGGTCAGGAGTTCGAGAACAGCCTGGCCAACATGGTGAAACCTTGTCTCTACTAAAAATACAAAAATTAGCTGGGCATGGTGGTGCGCACCTGTAATCCCAGATACTCACGAAGCTGAGGCAGGAGAATCACTTGAACCCAGGAGGCAGAGGTTGCAGTGAGCTGAGATTGAACCACTGCACTCCAGCCTGGGGGACAGAGCGAGACTCAGTCTTAAAAAATAAAAATAAAAAAAAAGGCAGGTGTGGTGGCTCACGCCTGTATCCCAGAACTTTGGGAGGCCAAGGCAGGCAGATCATGAGGTCAGGAGTTCAAGACCATCCTGACCAACATGGTGAAACCCCAACTCTACTAAAAATACAATAAACAAAAATTATCTGGGCATGGTGACGCATGCCTGTAATCCCAGCTACTCAGGAGGCTGAGGCAGAATTGCTTAAACTGGGACCTGAGAGGCAGAGGTGGCAGTGAGCCGACATCGCACCACTGCACTCCAGCCTGGGCTACAGAGGGAGACCCTGTCTCAGAAAAAAAAAAAGAAAATAAAAGAAAAAAAAATTGTAGAGATGGGGTCTCTATGTTGTCCAGGCTTGTCTCAAACTCCTGGCCTCAAGCGATCCTCCCACCTCAGCCCCACAAAGTGCTGGGATTACTGCAGCTAGCCTAGTCTCAGGATAACTTTCTAGGCCCCAAGCCCCACCCATTGCTGCCCTTGTCCCTGTGATCTCTGAGTGCTGGCCTCCAGCCACTCCCCCCGCCAGCCTGGACCACTCACCTGCGCTCCCCCGTGTGCCACACCTCATGCTTCGTGCGGTACTCCGCCAGGGCGAACACTTTCTCGCAATAGCGGCAGGGGTACTTCCTCCGCCACGAGTGTACATTGCTGTGTCTCTTCAGACTGGACAGGGTCACATAGGAACGCTCACAAGCTGCGCACACATACAACACATGGCCTCCCACTACCTTCACCACGTGCTCGGGGCCTCCTCGGAAGCCCGCCGGTGGAGGCAGGGCTGAGGCGTCCACCCCTGCAGGACCACCAGGGCCAGCGCCCCCGGCTCCCAGCCCTGTAGACCCCCGAGTGCTAGCCCCTCGTCGGCACTGGGCCTCATGGGTCTGCAGCCGTTTGGGATGGATGAAGCTTTTTCCACATTGGGGGCAGGGGAGGGGCCGCCGGGGTAGGGAGCACTGCAAGTCAGGGGCCTGGGCCTCAGCCCTGTCACCCTCCCACTCCCCAGCTGGCCTGGGCCGGGGCCCGAAGCTGTCCTCTTCAGGCTGCGAGGTGGCCATGGGGGCTGGGGTAGGAGGTACCCAGGCATCACCTCCCTCCCCCAGGCCCTGAAGGCGGGAGATACCCAGACGGCGCCCCAAAGCTCCAATCTCTGCTACAGCTGCACCGTCCCCTCCACCACCAGGCAGTGCGAGCCGGGCGCTATAGATGAAGTTGAGGACATCAGAAAACGCAGCTGCTGGGACCCCTGGCAACTCCAGGACCCGGGGCGGGGAAGAAGCAGGGGGAGAGGCTGGAGGGGGAGAGGAAGAGGAAGAGGAGGAAGAAGAGGAAGCAGAGGAGGAGGAAGAGGAAGACGACGAGGAAGACGAGGAGGAGGAAGAGGCAGCTGTGGTGGTGGCAGGGTTGGGTGCGGAGCCCCCTGTAGCTGGTGGGAGGGGCAGTGGAGCTGAAGTGAGCAGGGCCTCTCTGAAGAAGGGACTCGAAGCAGCCAGGACGCTGCGGTGAGCAGGGAACTTGGTGTCTCCGGCTATGAGGGTGACGTCACAGAAGAGGCCACGGAGCCGCTGTTCATTGAGCTGGCGCAGGACGGCAGGGGCATGAGACGGGTCCGTCACCTCTGCAGGGGGGGGGCATGGTGCCAGCCTAGACAGTGGGAGAAGAGGCCAGGTAGAGTCTCGGAGGCTGGGCAGAGAGCAGAGGCTTCTAAGGCCAGGCAAAGAGAGGGTCAGGAGCTGCTGGTCAGAAGCCAGTGGAAGGCTGATCACTTCAGGCCACAGAAGCCAGGACTTGGCCCTTAGCCACCCAAGTCTGGCCAGCATCCAAGACCAGTATGTCTAACTCACTTCTGTGGCTGGAAGAGGCCAGAGATACCTCAGGTCATGGTGAAGGTCAAGGGGTCATGACCTCTGAAGTCCCAGACTAGAGAGGTAAGCGAGGGAAACCTCTCTCATGGGAAGGAGGAGGAAGCGCCACAACTCCTGATAGCCATTTCACAGAACTCCCCAGCCTAGACAAAATGGCCGCCCCTGCTGGCCTGCTGCCTTGCGTCTACTTTTCCCTCACTGTAGACCTCTGGGTACCTTCTCACCTGAGAGCACAGCCAACATGGAGTGGGGCGGGGGGTGGCTCAGCGAGTCCCTTCTGCTGGGCCTCTTCCTTCTGTGGAGAAACAGAAACCATGTCAGGGGAACCTACAGGAGGAGCAGGAGAGGGTCATCAGGGAGGGAAGTAGGAGGAAAAGCCCCCAGGAAGTGGGGAGGGGTGCAGGACTGTGGCCAGAGAGGACATCCGGGTGAGCCCGGACCCCTCCCCAGAGCCTCTGCCAGGTTATTTGTTTAGCTGCGTCCGGTCAAACCTGGGAGGCCACGCAGATTATTACAGAGCCTTGTTCTGCAGGCCCAGAGAAGTACAGTGACAAGATAATTTACATATTCTCAATTCACCTCCAAACAATATAGTAGCACAGGTCCAGCCCATAGGTTCAGGGAAGCCTGTCACAGCACTCTCAAGTCCCTTTGGCCCAATCTCCAGGGCTCAGAGAAAGTCAAAGATTTGCATGTTGTCATTCATCACAATGGTCTCATTTACATATCAAAATAATTTGTGAGCTTTTAAAAATGGGACCTAAGCTGGCAGATATTCAAATGAGGAGAGGACCTCCTCATATCCTCCCAGCCCCATAAATCTTAGAGGGGGTTTCTGGCCCAGCTGCCAGGCAACCATTGAAGCCCACTGACCCCTACACAACTGCCAGCTTGCTCCAGTCTCTGGAGGGCACTGGAAAGGCCACAAGACCAGGAGGCCTGGTCCCACACCTCACTCAGAGACCTGATGCCCTAGGGATTTGGGCTGAAAAAGCAGCATAATCAAGGCCAGGTGCGGTGGCTCATGCCTGTAATCCCAGCACTTTGGGAGGTAGAGGTGGGCAGATCACGAGTTCAGGAGATCGAGACCATCCTGGCTAACACGATGAAACCCCTGGCTAACATGGTGAAACCCCATCTCCACTAAAAATACAAAAAATTAGCCAGGCGTGGTGGCGCACGCCTGTAATCCCAGCTGCTTGGGAGGCTGAGGCAGGAGAATCACTTGAACCGGGGAAGTGGAGGTTGCAGTGAGACGAGGTCACGCCACTGCACTCCAGCATGGGCCACAGAGCGAAACTCCATCTCAAAACAAACAAACAAAAAAAAACAAACCCAAAAAACAAAGGGAAGAGCAGGCAACTCAAAGGCAAGCTCAGGCAGTCAGCAGCACAGAAAGTACCGCACGGCCACTTTCTCCTGCAGGCACCATCAGGGCCTCGAGGACTCTTTTCAGTTGAAGGTTTGAGTTTGAAAGCCAGACTTATCCGGAGTCACACAGCGTTGATAATGACAGGTGGCACCTATTTAGAGATCCAGGCCTGCAGAATTGAGAGCAGAGCTCTCCGGACCCTCTCCTCTGCCCTCCACAAAGCCTGGGAGCCGTCACCCATCTTTGAGGGTGTCCTTCCATATCCCATGGGCCACACGTGTCTTCAGAGGCGTTCGGAATCAGGAGTTTCTCATACAATTCCCATCCCCTGAAAAATATTCTTTCCCATTTATCACTCATACTATCTGGACTCAAAGGCCTTTTCCCCACATATACCCCATTTCGCATTCCCCAAAATATTTTCCTGACACCTTTCCTGGATGGGAAGAAGGAAGATGGTAAACAGTGATGATATTCCAAAGTTTTAACAACCCTGTCTGCCAGGGACCGATCAGGTTCTAGGCCAAGTGTTACCCTGTCAATTGGTGAATTTCAGATAGGTCAGGCATCCTGAGGAAGGGGCCTCACTGCATTCGTGGGCTGGTGCTCAGGCCTGCTACTCACTTCCATGATAACCACTGGCCCACTGGGACCCCAAGAGTCAGTGTTTTATTTGAATTACCTCATTTGTTCCTTATTACTACCCTGAAAGGTAGCAGTTAGCTTTCCCGCTTTTTAAATTTGTATTTATTTATTTATTTTGAGATGGAATCTCGCTCTGCACCCAGGCTGGAATGCAGTAACGCAATCTCAGCTCACTGCAAACTCTGCCTCCCGGTTTCAAGCGATTCTCCAGCCTCAGCCTCCTGAGTAGCTGGGATTACAGGCACCCACCGCCACGCCTGGCTAATTTTTTGTATTTTTAGTAGAGATGGGGTTTCACCCTGTTAGCCAGGGTAATCTCGATCTCCTGATCTTGTGACCCGCTCGCCTAGGCCTCCCAAAGTGTTGGGATTACGGGCATGAGCCACCACACCCGGTCACTATCCCTCCTTAAGGCCAGACACTGTGGCTCACACCTGTAATCCCAATACTTTGGGAGGCCGAGGTGGGTGGATCATCTGAGGTCAGGAGTTCCAGACCAGCCTGGCCAATGTGGAGAAACCCCATCTCTACTAAAAATAATAAAAAAAAAAATTAGCCAGGCATGGTGGTGGGTGCCTGTAATCCCAGATACTTGGGAGGCTGAGGCAGGAGAATCGCTTGAACCCAGGAAGTAGAGGCTGCAGTGAGCCGAGATAACTCTGGATGGAGATTGATCCAGCCTGGGTGACAGAGTGAGACTCTGTCTCAAAATATAAAAATAAAAATAAATAAAAAATAGGCCAGGCACGGTGGCTCACGCCTGTAATCCTAGCAGTTTTGGAGGCCGAGGCGGGTGGATCACAAGGTCAGGAGATCGAGACCACGGTGAAACCCCGTCTCCCTGCACAGGCTGTACTAGGCCGGGCTGGGTTAGGAGGCCTGCAGTCCCGCAGCCACCGGGAGGCTGAGGCAGGAGAATGGCGTGGAACCCGGAGGCGGAGCTTGCAGTGAGCAGGATTGCCTTACTGCACCCGTGCCTGGCTAGAGCCGGACCTGCCTCCCAAAAAAAATAAATAAATAAAATAAAAATAAAAATAAAAAAATAAAAAATAGGCCAGGAAACGGTGGCTCACTCTGTAATCCGTAGCAGCTGGGAGGCCGGTATGGGTGGATCATGAGGTCAAGAGATTGAGACCATCCTGGCCAACATGGTGAAACCCCATCTCCACTAAAAATACAAAAATTAGCCAGACACGGTGGCGGGCACCTGTAGTCCCAGCTACTCGGGAGGCTGAGGCAGGAGAATCACTTGAATCCAGGAGGCGGAGGTTGCAGTGAGCCGAGATTGAGTCACTGCATTCCAGTCTGGTGACAGAGCGAGACTTTGTCTCAATAAATAAATAAATAAATAAAATGACAGACTATGGGCTGGGTGCAGTGGCTCACACTTGTAATCTCAGCACTTTGGAAGGCTGAGGCAGGTGGATCTCTTGAGCTCAGGAGTTCGAGACCAGCTTGGGCAAGATGGAAAAACCTGGTCTCTACAAAAAATACAAAAAGTAGCCAAGTGTGGTGGTGTGCACCTGCAGTCCCAGCTACTCAGAAGGCTGAGGTGGGAGCATCCCTTAAGCCCAGCAGTTCAAAGCTGCAGTGAGCTATGATTGTGCCACTGTACTCCAGCCTGAGTGACAGAACCAAAAAAATAAAATAGGCTGGGCGTGGTGGCTCATGCCTGGAATCCCAGCACTTTGGGAGGCCGAGGTGGGTGGATCACCTGAAGTTCACAAGCTCGAGACCAGCCTGGCCAACATGGTGAAACCCCATTTCTACTTAAAATATAAAAAATTAGCAGGGCATGGAGGCAGGCACCTGTAATCCCAGCTACTCAGGAGGCTGAGGCAGGAGAATCACTTGAACCCAGGAGGCAAAGGTTGCAGTGAGCCGAGATCGCGCCAGTGCACTCCAGCTTGGGCAACAAGAATGAAACTTCATCTCAAAATAAACAAACAAATAAAATAAATGTCAGATTATGGTTTACAGATGCTAGGTAGCTGGCCCGAGGACATAGGAGCAGCTAGTAGCAGGGCTGGGATCTGATCCCAGGAAGTTTGGCTCCAAAGCCTATGTTCCTGATGACTTCACGACTTCACCTTACATTAATGAAGGACGTGTTTATGGCACCCACCAGGGCTCAAATAGCCTACCTGGGTGCCTTTCTGAAAATTAGAAGCAAGGTTCTTTCTTCCAGGAGGCAGCAGCCCTGTGTAGGTGAGCAAAGTCAAGGTTTGCCTCCAGTTCCCATTCACCGCATTGGCTGGGCCTGCCAACCTGCACAACCATATTGGTGGACTTGGTGCCTATGCATATGTGACTGTGTGCTAACTGCCACCGTACTTGGACGAGACCTGTCAGGGCTTCTAAGAACCAGAGACACCCAATGCTGGACTGGCCCTTAGGGATCACACACAATCATCGTCATCATGGTCTCTGTAGCTGCCATTTGTGAATTTTTTTTTTTTTTTTTTTAGACAGGGTCTTATTCTGTTGCCCAAGCTGGAGTGCAGTGGTGTGAACATGGCTCACTGCAGCCTCAACCTCCTGGAATAAAATGATCCTCCTGCCTCAGCCTCCTGAGTATCTGGGACCATAGGCATATGACATAATGCCTGGCTTATTTATTTACTTTTGTAGAGATGGGGTCTTGCCGTGTTGCCCAGGCTTGAAATACTTACCATGTGCAAAGTATAATGCTAAGCATTTTATCTGTATCATCTCATTTCAACACTCAAAATGGCCACAGTGAGGCAACAGGCTTAGAGAAATCAAATACTCTAAACTCCTCCCTTTGAGGTAGAGGGAAGGTAGTGATGGGGTTATCTGCCTCAGATTTTGTTGCTAGCCAATCCAGCGTTTGGACGAAGCTTAAGTTCAACTGCCCTGTGACTGGCTACTGCCCTGCAAGGCCTTATAGGAAGTGGAGAAGACCAGCTATGTGACCCCAGGCAGGTTACTTAACCTCTCTGTATCTGTTTCCTTGTCCGTACGGTGGGGACGATTAATAGTTCCTACCTTGTGGGGTTGTTATAAAAATTAAGCGAGCCAACAAGTGGCAATATCTAGTTCGTAGAACTCAGTCCTGGAAAATGGTGGAGAGAAGCGGTGAAGAAAAAAAGGCATAAATTGGGCTTCATGGTAGGTTTGGTGGCTCTGTGGTTTTCAAGTTTTTTGTTTGTTCTTACCATTTCTACTCTTCAATGCCTGTGTGACCTCAGAGGTGGCACTGAGGTGGGGATCTGAGCATGGACACCAGACACGCCCTACGTCTTGTGGTTCCCTCTGGCTGGAATGTTCTTTCCTCCAGATAACCTCATGCAGTGAAGCCCAACTTCCTTTAAGCCTTGACTTAGAAGCCACCTTCCCCTGAGGCCTTCCCCGGCCACTCCCCACTTCCTAAAACTTCCTATCTCCCTACCCTACTTAATTTTACTCCTTAGCACTTAGTAACCCTTTTTTTTTTTTTTTTTTTGAGACAGAGTCCAGTTCTGTCACCCAGGCTGGAGTGCAGTGGTGTGATCTGGGCTCACTGCAACCTCCTCCTCCAAGGTTCCAGCAATTCTCCTGCCTCAGTCTCCCGAGTAGCTGGGATTACAGGCGCCCAACACCACACCTGGCTAATTTTTTTTTCTTCTTTTTTTTTTGAGACACAGTCTCACTCTGTTGCCCAGGCTGGAGTGCAGCGGCACAATCTCCGCTCACTGCAGCCTCTGCCTCCCCAGTTCAACCAATTCTTTGCCTCAGCTTCCTGAGTAGCTAGGATTACAGGCACCCACCACCATACCCGGCTAATTTTTATATTTTTAGTAGAGATGGGGTTTCACCATCTTGGCCAGGCTGGTCTTGAACTCCTGACCTCGTGATCCACCTGCCTTGGCGTCCCAAAGTTCTGCGATTACAGGCGTGAGCCACTGCGCCCAGCCTGCCTAATTTTTTCGTATTTTTAGTAGAGGTGGGATTTCACCATGTTGGTCAGGCTGGTTTTGAACTCCTGACCTCAAGTGATCTGCCCGCCTCTTCTGCCTCTCCAAGTGCTAGGATTACAGGCATGAGCCACTGCACCCGGCCATTCTTTTTTTTTTTTTTTTTTTTTGAGACGAGGTCTCACTCCGTTGTCCACGTTGGAGCGCAGTGGCACAATCACGGTTCATTGCAGCCTCAACCTCCCAGGCTCTCGTGACCGCCCACCTCAGTGTCCCTAGTAGCTGGCACCACAGGTGCACACCACAATGCGCAGTTAATTTATTTTTTATTTTTAGTAGAGACTGGATCTCCCTATGTTGGCCAGGCTTTTCTTGAACTCCTGGGCTCAAGTGATCCTTCTGCCTCAGCCTCCCAAAGTGCTGGGATGACATGCATGAGCCACTGAAACTGGCCCAACTGTTTCTCTCCCTTTTTTTTTTTCAGGGGGGACACAGTCTAGCTCTGTTGCCCAGGCTGGAGTGCAGTGGCACGATCTCGGCTCACTGCAACCTCCGCTTCCCGGGTTCAAGCGATTCTCCTGCTTCAACCTCCCGAGTCACTGGGACTACAGGTGCCCGCCACCACGTTTTTTTTTTTTTTTTGAGACGGAGTCTTGCTCTGTCACCCAGGCTGGAGTGCAGTGGCACGATCTCAGCTCACTGCAAGCTGTACCTCCTGGGTTCACGCCATTCTGCTTCAGCCAACTGAGTAACTGGGACTACAGGCGCCCGCCACCACTCTCAGCTAATTTTTTTTTTGTATTTTTAGTAGAGACAGGGTTTCACTGTGTTAGCCAGGATGGTCTAGATCTCCTGACCTTGTGATCCTCCCGCTTCGGCCTCCCAAAGGGCTGGGATTACAGGAGTGAGCCACCGCGCCCAGCCAGGCCCGGCTAATTTTTGCATTTTTAGTAGAGATGGGGTTTCACCATGTTGGCCTGACTGGTCTTGAACTCCTGACCTCAGGTGATCTGTCTGCCTTGGCCTCCCAAAGTGCTGGGATTACAGAGCCCGGTCAACTGTTTATCTTTTTTTGAGACTGGATCTTGCTCTGTTGCCCAGGCTGGAGTACAGTGGTGGGATTGAGGCTCACTGCAGCCTTGACCTCCTGGGCTCCAGTGATCCTTTACCTCTCAGCCTTCTGAGTAGCTGGGACTACAGGTACCTGCCACCATGCCCAGCTACTTTTTGTATTTTTTGTAGAGATGAGGTTTCACCATGTTCCCCAGGGCTGGTCTTGAATTCCTGGGCTCAAGCAATCCGCCCAGCTCAGCCTCCCAAAGTGCTGGGATTATAGTGGAGAGCCACTGTGCCCAGCTCCTATTTCTTATTTATGTCCGGAATGTAAGCTCCAAGGGGTAAAAGGTAGGATTTTTTGGAGTTTTGTTTTGTTTTTGAGATGGCGTCTCGCTCTGTTGCCCAAGCTGGAGTGCAATGGCGTGATTTCTCTCGGCTCACTGCAACCTCCGCCTCCTGGGTTCAAGCAATTGTCCTACCTCAGCCTCCCAAAAACCTGGAACTCTAGGCATATGCTACCACACCCGGCTAATTTTCGTATTTTTAGTAGAGACAAATACCATGTTAGCCAGGCTGGTCTCGAACTCCTGACCTCAGGTGATCCACCTGCCTCGGCCTCCCAAAGTGCTGGAATTACAGGTGTGAGTCACCGTGGTCAGCCTTTTTTTTTTTTTTTTTTTTGACATGAGGTCTTGCTTTGTTACCCAGGCTGGAGTACGGTGGTGTTACCACAGCTCCCTGCAGCCTCGACCTCCCCCAGGCTCAGGTGATTCTCAAATTTCAGCCTCTCAAGTAGCACCACCCAGCGAATTTTTTGTATTTTTAGTAGAGATAGTGTTTCACCATGTTTCCTAGGTTGGTCTTGAACTCCTGGGATCAAGCAATTCACCGCCTTGGACACCCAAAGTGTTGGAATTACAGGTGTGAGCCACAGTACCCAGCCAGGGGTAGTGAATTTTGTCTGCTTTGTTCACTGCAGTATCTCAAGTCCTTAGAATAGGGCCTAGCACATAATGGGTGGTTAAAAACAAAACAAAAAAACAGGTAAATGAATGAACCTGTCCTCAAAGTCCATCCTCCAGGAACGAAGCCATTATCCATGACGGACTAAGTTGGCCCAGAGATAGGGATGACCATTATAACTTGACCGCTTCTGGGCCAGGCAAGTGGCGCACGCCTGTAATCCCAGTACTTTGGGAGGCTGAAGCGGGCAGATCACTTGAGGTCAGGAGTTCCAGACCAGCCTGGCCAACATGATGAAACCCTGTCTGTACTAAAAATATAAAAATTAGCCGGGTGTGGTGGTACACACCTGTAATCCCAGCTACTCAGGTGACTGAGGCAGGAGAATTGCTTGAGCTGGGGAGGTGGTGGTTGCAGTGAGCCAGAGATTGCGCCACTGCATTCCAGCCTGGGTGGCAGAGTGAGACTCTGCCTCAAAAAAAAAAAAAAAAAAAAAAAAAAAGCCCGGGTATGGCCAGGTCACGCCTGTAATCCCAGCACTTTGGGAGGCCAAGGCAGGTGGATCACCTGAGATCAGGGACTGACCACCAGCCTGGCCAACATGGTGAAACTCGGTCTCTACCAAAAATAAAAAATTAGCTGGGCGTCGTGTTGGACGCTTGTAATCTCAGCTACCTGGGAGGCTGAAGCAGGAGAATCACCTGAACCTGGAAGGCGGAGGTTGCAGTGAGCTGAGATCATGCCATTACACTCCAGCCTGGGCAACAAGAGCGAAATTCCGTCTCAAGTAAAAAAAAAAAAAAAAAAAAAAAAATTGGCCGGGCGCGGTGGCTCAAGCCTGTAATCCCAGCACTTTGGGAGGCTGAGATGGGCGGATCACGAGGTCAGGAGATCGAGACCATCCTGGCTAACACGGTGAAACCCCGTCTCTACTAAAAAATACAAAATATTAGCCGGGCGTGGTGGCGGGCGCCTGTAGTCCCAGCTACTCGGGAGGCTGAGGGAGGAGAATGGCGTGAACCCGGGAGTCGGAGCTTGCAGTGAGCTGAGATCTGGCCACTGCACTCCCGCCTGGGCGACAGAGCGAGACTCAGTCTCAAAAAAAAAAAAAAAATTTAAAAAACCATAAATAAGTTGACCACTCTGGAGTCCTCACAATTTGCCCCATACTCTTCTTGGGACCTCACACACACTGCCTCATTTAATGATGTTCTCAGTACAGCCACCCCCAGTAGGTATTTATATTATCCCGTTGCCCAGGTTGGAGTGCAGTGGCATGATCTCAGCTCACTGCAACCTCCGTCTCCCAGGTTTAAGCAATTCTCCACCTCAGCCTCCAGAGTAGCTGGGATTCCATGCCCAGCTAGTTTTTGTATTTTTAGTAGAGACAGGGGTTCTCCATGTTGGCCAGGCTGGTCTTGAACTCTTGACCTCAGGTGATCCCCCTGCCTTGGCTTCCCAAAGTGCTGGGATTACAGGCATGTGCCACCACGCCCCGTCATATTATTCTAATTTTACAGAAGAGGAAACCAAGGCTCAGAGAGGGATATACCTTGCTCGAGATCGCACAGCTTGTAAATAGCAGTCAAGATTCGAATCCAGGCCCGGCTGACCCCAGATGCTCAATCTTTCCCTCTGCCATACTGCTAGACCTGGCCCTGAAGGGGCCTATGGCCCGCCAGCTGGTTACATAAACCACCGCACAAGGTCTCACGTGCTAAGTGCTAAATGTGTCATGTCTGACTCCACCCTTTCCCTCGCTCCCACATCCAGCAGTCATCAAGTGTGGCTGAAACCGCGGCCGAGCTTGGGAATGGCTCTGGAAATCTTCCCTTCGATAGCTCAGGTCCTTGTTAACATTCACATGGTCCAAGGCTATAGCCTCCCAGCTACCCCCTGGCCTCCAGGCTTACCTTCCTCCACCCAGCCCTCCTCCCACCGAGGGTCAACGTCCCTAACCACAGTTCAGGAATATCACTCCTGGGCTCAAAACCTCCACTGGTCCCCACTGACTCTAGAATAAAATTCAGATTCTTCTACCAGGCAGTCAAGGGCTCTAGTCTAGCTCCAATCTTCCTTTTTAATCTTGCCTTGTGTTATCCTCTTCAAACACACAGTAATCAGTGCGAGCCGGGTGTGGTGGCACGTACCCATATAGTCCCAGCTACTCAGCAGGCTGAGGCTAGAGGATTGCTTGAGCCCAGGAGTTTGAGTCCAGCCTGGGCAACATAGTGAGACCTCATCTCTAAACAAATGAATGAAACCCCAGACACCCAGTGTGCCCTCCAGCTTCTACATGACCCACACCTGCACACCTTTGCCTGTGCTGGCTTGTCCTGTCAGAAATGCTCTTTCCCCAAGCTTGTCAAAATCCCTCCAAAACATTAAGATCTAACTCCAAGGCCACCTCCTTCTTGGCCCTCCCTGACTGACAAGATGAGGACAATCTCTCCTTCCTCTGACTCATCAACCTTTTGTGCCCCTATGGCCACCATCCACCTTATGCAGCAGCAGAGACTCAGGTTCTCATGGCCTCAGCTGGGGCTCCCTGACCATCTGGGTCTTCTGAAATGGACTGCTGCACAGATGCTAAGTTCTGCAGTAACTGGGGAGAAGAGTGTTGGAGGCAATTGCACAGAAAGGACCATCCACTGAATGTTCCAGAAGGTAGCACAGTACAGTAGTTAAGAGCATAAGATCTGCAACCTGATTGCCCAGGTTCAAATACAGCTTCACCTCTCACTAGCTAAGTGACTTGGGACAAATTACTTAACTTCTCTGGCCCTCAGCTGCCTCGCTTGAAAAAGGGAGGTAATTACAGTGCCTACTTCATGGTGTTGGTCGGAGGACTGAGTGGTCACACGTAAGCACCCTGAAGACAGTGGCTGGTGCATGGTCAGTGCTAAGCAAGTGTGTGCTGCCATTATTATCAGCCAAGCCCCAAGAAGGGAATTCCCAGTCCTGACGGAGGGCTGACAGGGGCTGTGCCAGCCCCCAGACTGCAGCCACTTTCGGGTCCGTTTCCCACGTGCTTTCGGAAGATATGCAGGGCAGGCAATCAGCCCCATTCCGCAGATGAGGAACTGAGCTTCCTTCAGATCAAGTGCCAGTGAGGGAATGGTAAAGACGCCAGAGCTCCTCAGCCCTGGGCCATGGCTCCTTTCTCTTCACCAGGCTGTCACTGTGCACCTGTTGTGCAGGCTCCCCCAGGCGGCCACCCCCTCCCAGCCCCCCATGCCGGAGGGCCTGTCCACAGCACCCTCCCTTCCCCTACGTACACACATCCTTCCAGTGGGGCCAGGCACAGTAGACAGTGGTGTGCAGGCTTGGAATGCACTCGCACACACACCCCTAGAAGGGCCCAGGCCCCAAAGGTGAGGAAAACCTGTTCTGAGGAATCTGCCTAGTGAGCGAATTCCGTTCCGAGGCCCTTCCACCGTCGCAAGAGTGGGGCCCAGTGTGCGTCAGAGATACCCACAAGGGGGGCAGAGAGAGGGAGAGGGTGAAGCAGGAGGAGGCTGAAAACTTCACGTTTCTTTTTTCCATTTTAGTGACAAGAGTCACACCCAGCCTTTACATAAACATGGCCAAGGAGCCGCTCTGTCTAAGCTTACTTCCCTTGTGGCCGCCCAGCCTCTCCTCCGGGTGACCCTGACATGCTGGGCAGGCTGATGAGGGGCAAACACACAGACCCTGCAAAGATTAGCTGGGCCGCCTGACAACACCCATGCCTCCCGCCGGCCGCCATGCGCTACCCTGCATTTATCTCCCGCCTTCCTCATACCAAATCCCCTCCGCAGCCCCACCACCACTTAAGCACACAGACGGCAGGCACGCATACACAGCCTGCTTGCGGCTGGCCTCTTGGGTCTGAGGCCCACACTACCCTTGTCACGCCACCTCCCTCCCCACATGTGTTTTCTGACCAGCTTGCCTCCCAGCCCAGCAGCCCGGACAGGCTCCTACAAACAACGTCACAAAAGAATCCTGTGGAGAATGTTGCAAACGCAGAACCTTCCCCTTGCTTGGCTGCCCATGATCCCACAAACACAAGTGGCGCATTCCACCCCGAACCCCTCACACCAATGCCAGCTGACCCACAGGCCCAAGACACACCCTGGGGTTCCTCACTCCAGATCTTCCGGATCTGAGTTCTAGACGCGCAGCCCCCATGCAACACGCTCATGACGGACACGCAAACCCATCCATCGCCCTCTTTACCACTGGACCACACCTCAACAGAGCAACAGAAATGGGACCCAGACGTGACGCCTTCTGACTAAAAGGCCCACAACCGCCCCCTCCAAAAGGGCACATACACTGCATCCTGGCACCCTCCGCAACACATACAGCATGCCAGCTCTGCAGAAAACAGTTCATAAACAGGTCATAGGTGCAGCACAAGACGCACATGCGAGAAAACACATGCTGGAGAAAACACACAGCCCCACATCGAACAAACTCTGCACCAGCATGCTGTGCCCTGCTCAGAATGCCTATCTGTCACCCAGAGCCACAGGGCTCGTCTTGTAACTCTGCCCCACAACACTGGACACCCCTTCTGGCTTTCTACCTCCATGGCCCAGGGAGGGCCCTACCCAGACCCCTGGCTGCCAGCAAACGGTGGTGCCCAGGAGAGGTTTACCTTGCCCCACCACACAGCACGAGACACACGATCTCCAAGACTCACAGCCACAACCCTGCCCCGACGGCGCGGTGGTTCCGGGGCCCCAGCTCGCCCTGCGCACCCCGCACACCCCAACTCTGGGGCGCTCGGCGGCCCACCCCTCCCCCTCTCTGCCTGGCTCCTACGCCATCGCCCTCCCAGCAGCTTGCAGCGCTTGCCCGGGCTCACACCCGCCCCACCCCACCCCCAACCTGCCCCACGGGGGGAGGGGGACATTAGGCTGCAGAATTAACCCTTCAAAGGGGGAGTGAGCGCCGCCCCTTCCACGGCCCCAGGCGATCGCGTCCCCCGGCCGCCGCTCGCTCGGACGCCATACCAGGGCCCCCTTAGTCGCCCCCCAGCGTCGTGTGCGCCCGGGGGCGGGGCCAGGCTCAGCCCCCGACCCCTGCGCCCCCAGGTCAACCCCAAAGGAGAGCGGTCTGGGCGCGGGGCGCGGCCGGGGCTCCGCGGCGCCGGGCAGCGGAGAGGGGGCCCGGCAGTTGGCTCCGGTCCGCCCTGGCCCTGCCCAGTTCGCCCCGGGGCCCACCTGACTGTGATGGCGCCGCGTCCGCCAGGCCCGGCTCATCACCGTGGCCGCCCCCGGCCGCTCCGGTTTCGCCCGCCTCCAGCTCCGGCTCTGGCTCCGGCTCCGGCCCCGGCCCCCCCAGCGCCTGGCCCCGGCCCGGCCCCGCTGCCGCCGCCGCCGCCGCCGCCGCTGACATCATCGGCTCCCCCCGCCCCGGTCCTACCCCCACCCCCACCCCCGGAAACAGTCCCCCCCCAGCGCCGCCGCCGTCGCCGCCGAGAGGAGGCCGGCGCAGCGCAGCCGACACCGACACAAAGCTCCGAGCGCCCGACGGCCTTCCCCGGGACTGATCCCCGCGGCAGGACACCGCGCCGCGCTGGGCCACCGGGCGGGTGGACACCGAGCCGGGCGCGGGCCAGATTGCAGCACCCCGGCAGGGGCGCAAGACCACCGACCCCCAGGGAAAGGGCTCCCTCCGCCCTTCCCCCTGCACGCCCTTCACTCAGCGGTGCACACTGCCTGAAAGCATTTAACACACAGGCTCTCAGGGTGCAGACATGACATGGCAGACTCATAATCAGGCCCAGTGGGACCCACAGACTCAGGGTCAGCACACTCAAAGAGGGCCAGCCCTGGACACACACACACACACCCTCTCCAGGAATGCGCAGGAACGCTCAGCAGGCCGCGGAAAAGGAAGGCCCTGGCCATGCACACGGGGCACACATTAACGACCACCAGCGCAAATGAACACACGAAGCTGGCTGGGTACTTTGTCCCCACCAGCAGATAGATCCACATCTGTATCCTTGAACATAAATGCAGAAACCTTGTTGTCGGCCTCTGGGGACAGCATCAACAAAACACCAGGTGGAAGCACACACAGAAAAAAACACATTCCTGAAACTCCACAGGGACAATCCCAAGAACTCCTCCCTGGTGCTGGAAAATTAAAAACTAAGGAGATAGAGGAGCCAGGCTTCAGAGCTCCTTGCCTTAAAACCTCTCTGAGGCCGGGTGCGGTGGCTCACGCCTGTAATCCCAGCACTTTGGGAGGCAGAGGCGGACGGATCATGAGGTCAGGAAATCGAGACCACCCTGGCTAACACGGTGAAACCCGTCTCTACTAAAAATACAAAAAAATTAGCCGGGTGTGGTGGCGGGCGCCTGTAATCCCAGCTACTTGGGAGGCTGAGGCAGGAGAATGGCGTGAACCCGGGAGGCGGAGCTTGCAGTGAGCCGAGATGGCTAGATGGTGCCACTGCACTCCAGCCTGGGCTGGGCAGGGTGGGTCATGCCTGTAATCCCATCACTTCGGGAGGCTGAGGTGGGGTGGATCACTTGACGTCAGGAGTTCCTGAACAGCTTGACCAACATGGTGAAACCCCATCTCTACCAAAAAAAAACAAACAACAAAAAATATAATTAGCCGGGTGCAGTGGCTCAGGCCTGTAATCCCAGCACTTTGGGAGGCCGAGGTGGGCGGATCACCTGAGGTCAGGAGTTCAAGACCAGCCTGGCCAACATGGAGAAACACCATCTCTACTAAAAATAAAAAATTAGCTGGGTGTGGTGGTGCATGCCTGTAATCCCAGCTACTTGGGAGGATGAGGTAGAATTGCTTGAACCTGGGAGGCGGAGGTTGCAGTGAGCCGAGATCGCACCACTGCACCCCAGCCTGGGCAACAAGAGCGAAACTCCATCTCAAAAAAAAAAAGAAAGAAAGAAAAATTAGCCAGGTGTGGTGGCGCACGCTTGTAATCCCAGCTACTTGGGAGGCTGAGGCAGGAGAATCGCTTGAATCTGAGAGGTGGAGGTTGCAGTGAGATGAGATCACACCATTGCACTCCAGCCTGGACAACAAGAGTGGAAACTTCATTTCAAACAAAAAAAGAAAGAAAAGAAGCAGAGTTAGACTCAGTGGGAAAATAGGCGCACTACCACCTCAGGAGGGTTCCAGGGAAGAACCCCACCCCCACTCCAACCAGGTCACAATGGCTGGAGCTCTGAGGGGCCCAGGCTCCCTGAGCCAGGAGGAGAGAGGAGAAAGTCCAAGGAAAGATGGTGAGTGTGGGGGCCAGGGGCCCAATACTCCCTCCCTATAGCTCCTGGTTGCTCCATTTCCTCTCCTTTCCTAAAACTTAGCTGTCTCAGAGATACCCACAAATAGAATTCATAATGGTGTACCCAGGTGTCTCTGGAACTTGTGGCATCACACAGATGCATAGCATCTGAGGCTTCCTCCCCTTCCTCAATCCAAGAGGGCATCCTGGTTCCTTTTTCTCCTCCCAGGAACAACTTACCTAGGAAATGATACTCCAGGACTGCTCACTCCTTGCTTCCTGCTGCAGACCCACATTATACCATCTCACTCATCTTTTAGGCCCTTTCTAGCTCCCAAGAGTTCCTCCCAGACCCCATCCTCGCATCTGCCCTGCCCCAGGTCACCCGGGCTGTGGCTACTGTCTACCCTGAGCTCCTTTCTCCCTAACAGGCTGGCAGTCACCCCTACTTCAACCTGCCCGAGTTCACGCAGCCATCGCCGCCCTCCACTCCACCCAGCCTCCCCTCGCACCAGCGCTGCCAGCCCTCTGATGCCACCAAGGGTCTGCTGGTGGCCCTGTTGGGTGGGGGCCTGCCTGCTGGCTTCGTGGGCCCCCTTTCTCGTATGGCTTACCAGACTTCCAACCTGCCCTCGCTGGAGCTGCTCGTCTGTCGGTGTCTCTTTCACCTCCCTATTGCCCTGCTACTTAAACTGCGTGGCGACCCACTTCTGGGACCTCCTGACATCCGAGGCCGGGCCTGCCTCCATGCCCTGCTCAACGTCCTCAGCATTGGATGTGCCTACAGTGCGGTTCAGGTGGTGCCCGCTGGCAACGCTGCCACTGTTCGCAAAGGTTCTTCCACCGTCTGCTCCGCCCTCCTCGCCCTCTGCCTTGAGAGCCAGGGTCTCAGTGGCTACGACTGGTGTGGACTGTTGGGCAGCATCCTAGGACTAATCATCATTGTGGGACCTGGACTAGGGACACTGCAGGAGGGGACCACGGGTCTCTACACCGCCCTGGGTTATGTGCTGGCTTTCCTGGGAGGCCTGACGCTGTCCCTGGGGCTTCTGGTCTATCGTTCTCTGCACTTTCCCTCCTGCCTCCCAACAGTGGCCTTCCTATTTGGCTTGGTGGGGCTGCTGGGCTCTGTGCCAGGCCTCTTCGTGCTGCAGACCCCCGTGCTGCCCAGTGACCTTCTGAGCTGGAGTTGTGTGGGGGCAGTGGGGATCCTCGCCTTGGTCTCCTTCACATGTGTGAGCTATGCGGTCACCAAGGCCCACCCTGCCCTGGTGTGCGCTGTCCTGCATTCTGAGGTGGTGGTGGCCCTTATACTGCAGTATTATATGCTCTATGAGACTGTGGCACCTTCTGACATCATGGGGGCAGGGGTTGTGCTGGGCAGCATTGCCATCATCACAGCCCGGAACCTCAGCTGTGAGAGGGAAGGGAAGGTGGAGGAGTGAGATAGAACTTGGGAGCCCGGGGGTTGGGAGGGGCAGGGGTAAATAGAGGCAAAGACTGAAGACGAACATGGGAGGACAAGTGACTGGAAAAGAACTGGTGTGGGAGAGGGTACCTCTCAGAGTCAAGGGTGACTTGGGGACTTGGTGGAGAGTGACTACCTGGAAGACCTGGAGCCAGCCTGGGACCAAGGGATGTGGAGTCCAGGCTGGGTCCTGGGAATCAGGGCATAACTAAGGGGTAAAGTCTGAGGAGCAGATCCACGGCAGGCAGGCCGTGGGCCACGGGGAGGACTTCACTCAGCAGCAAAGAGAAGAGCATTGGGGCTGGAGTGTTCCGGCAAAGACAGAGCCAGCAGCTGCGCTGGGGGAGGGGAGCGTGCCTCCCCACCCCTCCCCTCACGGCGAAGGTTTCCTTTTCTCGTGCTTGTGCCCCCCCCCCTTGGGGTGGTGACGTGACATTGACATCAAACAAGGATTACTCTGAATGTGGCTGTGCAGTGGTGTCGTCTCTGCTTTGGAGGGAGAGTGGAAGTCCTACGACCGTTCTCATTGGAGAATCCCTTGGGATCCCCGCCCTCCATTTTATTCCTGAAATATTCTACAGTGTGAAGGATTTCCTAATGTTCAGATGCCTTGACCCCAAATCCCTCAGGACTTTCGTGGCCCGCCCCATGGCTAATCTGCTTTTCTCGGATTGTCACGGTCCCGTGATCTCTCCCGGACAGTGGCCAGGCTCCTTCCAGAGCAGGCCTCCGAGCTGAAGTCTCTTCGAGCGGCTCAGGCCATGGATCTAGGACCATGGCCCGGTACGGCGCGGCACTAGAGGCCAGGAGATGCCCACCCGTCTCTGGGGGCCGTTTGACCAACATCGGCTACTTCCGGACAAGCCACTGGTCCCGCCATCTTGGCTTGTTCATGTATATTCAGCAAGAGAACTGCATATTCATGAGCAACCGCCCTCCCCCGGGAGCCCACTCGGGAGGACCCGCCCCACCCCGCCTCCATTACCGATTCGCAGAGCAGACCATTTTCCAGCTGGGGGGGGTGCTACGAATGAGAGGCTTTTGCTGAAGATGAAACCGTTGTCCAAACTAGAATGAAAGCGGCCCAATTTTACCCTCGAGTCTTCAAACCTTAAATCTCAGTGCAGAAGGGAGCAGCGAGGAGAGGCGGTGGGATTAAAGAAAAAAATTCCTCTCTCCCAGTCACTTCAAAATGTCGCCCAATCAGCGAGTGGGGGGAGGACCTACGACTCTGGCTCGCACCCCGTGCGGGCCTGCGCAGGCGGCCCCGTAGCGCAAGGGAGGGCGGGAAAGGAAGGGGCGGGGACGCGAGGGCGAATCTATAAGAGGCGTCGTTCGGCGAGTTCGCTGCTCAGAAGCGCCGAGAGCGCGGCCGGGACGGTTGGAGAAGAAGGCGGCTCCCGGAAGGGGGAGAGACAAACTGCCGTAACCTCTGCCGTTCAGGAGCCCGGTTACTTATTTATTCGTTACCCTTTTTCTTCTTCCTCCCCCAAAAACCTTTTCCTTTTCCCCTTCTTTTTTTTTCCTTTTTGGGAGCTGAACAATTTCCGGTAAGGGAAAGAAGGGCTCCTTTCGCTCCTTATTTCCCCGCCTCCTTCCCTCCCCCACCTTCCCCTCCTCCGGCTTTTTCCTCCCAACTCGGGGAGGTCCTTCCCGGTGGCCGCCCTGACGAGGTCTGAGCACCTAGGCGGAGGCGGCGCAGGCTTTTTGTAGTGAGGTTTGCGCCTGCGCAGCGCGCCTGCCTCCGCCATGCACGGGGGTGGCCCCCCTTCGGGGGACAGCGCATGCCCGCTGCGCACCATCAAGAGAGTCCAGTTCGGAGTCTTGAGTCCGGATGAACTGGTAAGAGGCTCTGCCCTCCCCTTCCTCCCTCCTTCCCTGGCGGGCGGGGCCGGACGGGGGCTGCGGAAACTTGGCGCTTTCTCGCTGCCTTTGGGTGACGGGCCAGGAGCATGGCTCAGCAGCGCCAAGGCTGTGCAGGCGCCAGTCTCGGACCTCCCAGAGTTGTATTTTGCAAAGAGTTGAGCAAACTTAGCGCTTTGTCCGAGACGGGGCTGGCTGGAGGGTAAGAAGGAGAGAGAGAAGGGTGACTGATTTCCCACTCCAGAGTTACCGACGTTAAAGGCGATCAGACGAATCCTAGGGAGTGTTTACAAGTTTGGTTAAGAAGCCAAACCCCAGGTAGCTTCCTCGTCTTCTGTAATACAAATATTAATTGAGTGCCTGCTGTATTGTAGACAGAAGAGACTCTGGGGTTACAGAGGTGAACACGACAGACCAGGACCTTAAAGAGCACTGTCTGTGGGAAAGGGCAGGCGGTAAACACGAATACAATAAATGAACAAGATAATTCAGTTAATGGCAGTTGTCTCGAGTCGAGTGAAACGGGGTAATGCCACGGAGAGTCACTGAGCTGGGGCTACTTTATTTTTTTGTTTTTATCTTATTTTATTTTTTTGAGACTGGGTCTTGCTCTGTCGCCCAGGCTGGAGTGCAATGGCAGGATCTCGGCTCACTGCAACCTCCGCCTCCCGGGTTCAAGCGGTTCTCCTGCCTCAGCCTCCTGACTAGCTGGGATTACAGGCATGCGCCACCATGCCCCGTTAATTGTTGTATTTTTAGTAGAGGAGGGGTTTCGCCATGTTGGCCAGGCTGGTCTCGAACGCCTGCCCTCAGGTGATCCCCCCCCCCCTTTTTTTTTTGGTTTTTGGTTTTTTGTCTTTTTGAGACGGAGTTTCGCTCTTATTTCCCAGGCCAGAGTGCAGTGGCTGAACTCCTGACTTCAGGTGAACCACCCACCTCGGTCTCTCCAAGTGCTGGGATTACAGGCGTGAGCCACCGCGCCCAGCCGAGGTGGGGCTACTTTAGATGGGATGGTGTTAGGGTCTGGGAAGGCCTGTCTGAGAAGACTTTACCCGAATGATGAGAGGCAGCCAGTCATCGAAGCCGTAGTTTCTATGGCGAGAGCTTTTCCGGCAGAGGAAATGGCAAGTGCAAAAGGCCTGAGGGAGAAATGAACTTGGGCTTGTCCTAGAGGGTGAAAGGCGGCCGGTGTGGCTGAGGTTTAGTGGATGAGAGAAGAAGAGTGTTACAGAAATTGGCTGGAGAAGCATGGGATATTGTATATTATGTTAAGGAGTCAGGACTTAATTCTATTTTCAGTAGGTAGTCCTTGGACAGTTATAAACAAGAGAGTGACAGCAAACTCGCATTGGAAAAAATACTGCTGTAGTTGCTCTATGAAGAACTGATGCGGGAGGAGGAGAGACCAGAGAGAGGAGGGCAGTCCTAGGGGAGAGCTATTGGTGACTTGGACTTCTTCCCTTGTGGAGCTAAGTAGAGGGAGCCCACTGGCTGGAAAGAATGGAGTTAAGTGGCTGTTTGTGGATAGAGACCATTTTGCTGGAAGAAAATTCAGCTATGTGAGGAGTCAGAACGTCCTGACCTCACACCATACCACAGAATCAGTTCCAGATGAAGTTAAGACTTAAATCTAAAAAAACCCATAAAATACTAGAAAAAAATAGAAGGCTTTTGCAGGGCTCATACCAGAGACAGAAGTCCTTAATAGTAGTTAATTATAGGTAAGTTTTATGGAATGCCTAAAATGAGCTAAACGTTATATATAAGGAAGACCAAGGCACATTTCACTACGTAAAAATAAGAGCCACTTCTGTTTACAGAGGCACTGTGGCAAAGCTGAAAAACAGATCAGGAAACAATACTTGCAATTATACAGACAAGGTTAAATTTATCGATGTACAAGGAACACTTACAAATCAGTAAAGAAAGTACCTATCTACTAGAAAAATGGGTAAAGGAGATGAATAGGCAGTTCACAGAAGTAGTGCAAATGGCCAACAAAGAGTTGGCTTTCTAATTAAAAAGATCCAGATTAAAATAAAATTATTTCTCTTATCCAACTTTTTTTCCCTGCTGCAAAAATATTGGGAAATAGACATGCTTATACATTTTTGGTAGAAAGATAGATTGGTAAAACCTTTTTGGAGGATGGTCTGACAGTTTTTTTTTTGTTTTTTTTTGAGACGGAATCTCACTCTTGTCACCCAGGCTGGAGTGCAGTGGCACAATCTTGGCTCACTGCAACCTCCACCTCCCGGGTTCAAGAGAGCCTCCTGCCTCAGCCTCCCGATTAGCTGGGATTACAGGTGTGTGCCACAACATCTGTCTATTTTTTGTATTTTGTATTTTTGTATTTTGTATTTAGTATTTTTGTATTTAGTAGCTATCCGGGGTTTGGCTTCTTAACTAAACTTGTAAAGACTCCCTAGGATTCGTCTGATTGCCTTTAACATCGGTAACTCTGGAGTGGGAAATCATGTTACCCAGGCTGGTCTTGAACTCCTGACCTCAGGGGACCCGCCCACCTTGGCCTCCCAAAGTGCTGGGATTACAGGCATGAGCCGCCATGCCTGGCCTCTGGTCTGACAATTTTATCAACTTTTAATATGTGAATCATTTGATCAAGCATTACCACTTACAAAAATTCATCCTTAGGTTAAAAAAGCTTAATTCTCCCTTTCCCAGTTTTGCATGGTTTAGTAAATGTTTCTCCATCCATTTGCTCAGGCCAAAAACCTAAAAGCCATCTTTGATTCTCTTTCTCACAATCTCCACTTAGTCCATCTGCCAGAGTGTCAGTTCTACTTTTCAAAATATGCCTGGAATCCAGCCATTTATGACCATCACCACCACCGTGTCCCACCATATTCCACCTTACTGTCATCTTTCCTGTGGAGTGCTATAGTAGCCCTAGTTGGTCTTCCTACAGTTTCCAAGAACAGCTAGAGCAGGCTAGAGAGAGCTCTTCATCCCTTCCCTTCCCTGCATGGAATCCTCTCCAGAGGTTTCAGGACTCCTTATTCTGACCTATAAAGTGCTGTTTTATTTGGCTCTTGCTTGCCTCTCCATCTCATTACTAGTCTCTTCTTTGCTTTTCTTGAACCATGCTGACTGCTTGCTCCTCTAACACTGCAAGCTTATTCCCACCTCAAGGACTTTATTATTCACTATTCCTCCTGCTTGGAACAACATTGCTCAGACCGCTTCTCTGCATGCCTGTTCCTTTATATCTGTTCTCTGTTGAAATTGAATTTTTTTTTTTTTTTTTTTTTGACACAGGGTCTCCCTCTGTCCCCCAGGCTGCAGTGCAGTGGCTCGATCACAGCTCACTGCAGCCTCTTGGGCTCAATAGATGCTCCCAGGCCAGGTACAGTGGCTCACGTCTGTGATCCCAGCACTTTGGGAGGCCGAGGTGGGCAGATCACGAGGTCAGGAGTTTGAGACCAGCCTGGCCAAAATAGTGAAACTCTGTCTTTACTAAAAATACAAAAATTAGCTGGGTGTGTTGGCACACCCCTGTAATCCCAGCTACTCAGGAGGCTGAGGCAGGAGAATCGCTTTAACCTGGGAGGTGGAGGTTGCAGTGAGCCGAGGCTGTGCCATTGCACTCCAGCCTGGGCGACAGAGTGAGACTTGGTCTCAAAAAAAAAAAAAGATGCTCCCACCTCAGACCCCCAAGCCCCATCTCAGTAGCTGGGACTATAGGCTTGTACCCCCATGCCTGTCTAATTTTTAAATTTGTTGTAGAGATGGGTTCTCACTGTGTTACCCAGGCTGGTGAACTGGGCTCAAGCGATCCCCTTGCTTGGCCTCCCAAAGTGCTGGGATTCCAAGCATGAGCCACTGCGCCTGGCTGATGTCGTATCTTTAGGAGCGCTTCCCTGACCACTCTGTTTAAATAGCATCCCCTGCCCTGCCCTTGCTTTCTCTGATCATTCTCTGCTATATTTTCCTTCACAGCCTGTCACTCCAGAAAGGATTAGTTTTTCTGTCTTTTGCTTCCTTGCTAGAGAATGGATTTCATGAGGGACCTTGTTTGTGTTATTCGTGTTCCCTCAGTATCTCAAGTAGTGCCTGGCACATGATAGACATGTAATAAAAATGAGTTGAATAAACAAGTGAATGAAATAATGGGACAAATATGCATAGATAATGTAGAAGAACTTTTATTGCAACATTGTTTGAAAGTGACAATTATAAATCAGTATTTACTGATAGGAATGTTGGTGAATAACTTAGGGTGTATTATTACCATGTAAGAGAAGAACTTCCCAATAGGGTCCCACACGGTGCTGTTGCCCTGAGACACACATTCACAGTGGGTACAGTGAGGTATTTTAAGTTTCCAAGAGAAGCACAGGTACATTTGTCAGATACCCTGGAACTCCTAGTTCCTGGTAGTTCCATTTCAACATTAGATGGTGCCAAATCCCTTTCTATGATGTCATATTTTTGTGAAGCTGGGTTTTTAGCAGTTGCTAAGTACAGGCAAAAATCAGTTTGTAGAAGAAATAAAGGTGGTGCTGTTTAGTCTGATTTCCAAGGTTTGAGAGGTACACTGCCTAACGGTCGCCATAAGTGAGTGAGATGGTTATTTGGGAAAGAAAGAAGAATGTTATTTTGTTTTAATATATTAAAATAGTATTTTCAACTTATGTGTATTTTTTCAAATGGCTAGTTAAGTTTCTTTTGTTTGTTTGTTTGTTTGTTTTTGAGATGGAGTCTGGCTCTGTCTCCCAGGCTGGAGTGCAGTGGCGTGATCTCGGATCACTGCAAGCTCCGCCTCCTGGTTTCATGCCGTTCTCCTGCTTCAGCCTCCTGAGTAGTTGGGACTACAGGCGCCTGTCACCACGCCTGGCTAATTTTTTGTGGCTAATTAAGTTTCTAGGACATAAATGCTTAAGTTGTTTGCGCCTAGGTGCTTAATAAGTCACTGTCTTTTCTTTGAGACGGAGTCTTTCTCTGTTGCCTAGGCTGGAGTGCAGAGGTGAGATCTCAGCTCACTATAACCTCTCCCTCCTGGGTTCAAGCTATTCTCCTGCCTCAGCCTCTCAAGCAGCTGGGATCACAGGCACTCGCCACCACACCCGGCAATTTTTGTATTTTTGGTAGAGATAGGATTTCGCCACATTGACCAGACCAGTCTCAAACTTCTGACCTCAAGTGATCTGCCCACCTCGGCCTCCCAAAGTGCTGGGATTACAGGTGTGAGCTAGCGCGCTCGGCCGTGGCTCTCGTTTGACCTAGTGAGTGCTGTGAGAGTTACTGAAATGGAAGGGCACTGTGGGCTGATAATGTTAGGGAATCTGTGGATAAATGAAAAAGTTACTCAAGAGTGTGCAGAGTCAAGGCCTTATGTTAAAATGGGAACATATTTACATTTTTTTTAAAGCATGGAAAAAAAATGGGTGCTGTGACTCATGCCTATAATCCTAGCACTTTGGGAGCCTGAGGCAGGAGGATCACTTGAGGCCTGGAGTTCAAGACCAGCCTAGACAACAGAGCAAGACCCTGTCTCAATTAAAAAATAATAATAACAAATGAACTGAGCACAGTGGCTCACACCTGTAATCTTCGGGAGGCCAAGGTGGGCAGATCCCTGAAGGTCAGGAGTTCAAGACCATCCTGTCCAGCATAGTGAAACCCCATCTCTACTAAAAATAACAAAAATTTGCTGGGTGTAATGGCGGGCACCTGTAATCCCAGCTACTTGGGAGGCTGAAGCATATGAACCACTTAAACCTGGTAGGCAGAGGTTGTACTGACCCGAGATTGAATAATAACAAAAGTATGAGACACTGTTGACAAAGGTCTACCAGAGTCATTTCTGGGGTGTAGGATTGTTGGGCTTTGGTAGTGCTCTGTATGTCTGTGGTTCATATGATGTCTGTATTTTGAGGGACCAACAGATGGTTCAGTTTTGGGTAGAAGGATGGGTGAGGGTGAGTGAGGGGCCTCCTGTTGTGAAATAGGTGGTATTTTAGGCTAAAATGTTTTACAGAAGTCTTGGGGGTCAGAGTATGTGGAGGTACAGAGGGCTCTGAATTGGCTTTGAGATAGAGCTGTTGTCCTTGCTATTAGAAGATGGATTTAGATGTTGCTAGGTGAGGGTAAGATTGCAAGGAGGTACTAGAGCTTTGTACAGCATGTGCACAAAATTTTGGGAAAAGATGGTGCTGGATTTCATTCGCAGTAGTTGACCCCTATTTATTAAAAACAACTGTCTGGCCAGGCGTGGTGGCTCACGCCTGTAATCCCAGCACTTTGGGAGGCTGAGGCGGGCGGATCACAAGGTCAGGAGATAGAGACCATTCTGGCTAATACGGGGAAACCCTGGCTCTACTAAAAATACAAAAAATTAGCCAGGTGCTGTGGTGAGTGCCTGTAGCCCCAGCTACTCAGGAGGCTGATGCAGGAGAAAGTCGTGAACCCAGGAGGCGGAGCTTGCAGTGAGCCAAGATCGCATCACTGCACTCCAGCCTGGGTAACAGAGCCAGTCTCCATCTCAAAAAAATAAATAAATAAAATAAATAAAAATAGCTGTCTACCATGGAATGCATAACTTATTTATATCCTGACTTATTTAAATAAGGATTTAAAGCAGTATTCTTTTTCCCTTTTTTTTTTTTTTTTGATATGGAGTGTAGCTCTATTGCCCAGGCTGGAGTACAGTGGCACCGTCTCTGCACACTGCAACCTCTGCCTCTCAGACTCAAACGATTCTTCTGCCTCAGCCTCCCGAATAGCAGGGACTACAGGAGTGTGCCACCACACCCAGCTAATTTTTTTTTTTTTTTTTTTGTATTTTTAGTAGAAACGAAATTTTACCGTGTTGTCCAGACTGGTCTTGAACTCCTGACCTCGTGATCCGCCTGCCTTGGCCTCCCAAAGTGCTGGGATTACAGGCATGAGCCACTGGACCCGGCCTGATTTTTGTATTTTTATTAGAGACAGGGTTTTACCATGTTGGCCAGGCTGGTCTCAAACTCCTGACCTCCGGTGATCTGCCTGTGTTGGCCTCCCACAGTGCTGGGATTATAGGCTTGAGCCACTGCGCCTGGCCAGTAATGTATTCTTTTAGGTAGAGTGTGGGCTACATTGATGAGTCAGAAGATGATCCCTGTGTTCAAATTATTTCTTGTGAGGAATTTCCTATGTATGCAGCAAATAGTTGCTGAGCCCTCACCGTATGTTGGTTACTGTGCTAGGTGCTGAGGATATGAAAAGAAAACATGACCCTTGCCCTCAAGGATTACAGTCCAATGGGAGAGACAGATGTGTCACCAAGTAATTAAAATTGGGCTGAGAACCTTGCTGGGGTGTGCATAAGGCTAGGAAGAATTAGAGAAGACTCATAAGGAGGTACCTCTGAACTGGGTCTTAAAGAATAAATGGAAGTTTACTCCCAAGGGGCCATGTGAAGCAAAAGGAATTTTGAGAAATCTATTGTATTTAGAACATAAATGTGGGAGGTGGGTAGGAGAATGTGGTACCAAGTAAAGCTGTAAAAGAGACTTGAAGCCAAGTTATAATAAGGACCTTGTTAGCTTTGCTAAAGGCAGAGGAAAGAGAATGAGTATTTACTGAGATTCAATGACAGCCCTTTTGTTCTGTGACCTCAGGGGCAGAACCCAAAGAGAACCCAGCCTGACTGGCCACCCCCTCAAGTGTTTAACCTTTATCCTGTAGGCAGTGAGAACCAGTGTTGGCCGAAGGGTTTGGGGCTAAAGCAATTATAATTTAAAATATAATTTAAATTATATAAATATATAATTTTTTTTTTTTTGAGACGGAGTCTCGCTCTGTCATCCAGGCTGGAGTGCAGTGGCCGGATCTCAGCTCACTGCAAGCTGCGCCTCCCGGGTTCACGCCATTCTCCGGCCTCAGCCTCCCAAGTAGCTGGGACTACAGGTGCCCGCCACCTCGCCCGGCTAGTTTTTTTTTTTTTGTATTTAATAGAGACGGGGTTTCACCGTGTTTGCCAGGGTGGTCTCGATCTCCTGACCTCGTGATCCGCCCGTCTCGGCCTCCCAAAGTGCTGGGATTACAGGCTTGAGCCACCGCGCCCGGCCTAAATTATATAAATATATAATTTAAAATGACAGTTTGAGACTTGGTGCAGTGGCTCACACCTGTAATCCCAGCACTTTGGGAGGCTAAGGTGAGTGGATCACTTGAGGCCAGGAGTTTGAGACTATCCTGGCCAACATGGTGAAACCCTATCTCTACTAAAAATACAAAAATTAGCCAGGCGTGGTGGTGGGCACCTGTAATCCCAGCTACTTGGGAGGCTGAGGCACAAGAATCACTTAACCTGAGAGTCAGAAGTTTCAATGAGCCAAGATTGCGCCACTGCACTCCAGCCGGGGTGACAGAGCAAGACCCTCTCTCAAAAATAAATAAATAAATAAATAAGTAAATAAATGAGAGTTCATGAACTTGGTGGTGGAAGGATAGCTCTTCTCATTAACCAGGATATGCGTGTCTACTGTCACCCTCTGACCCAGTCTCAGAAAGCCTGGAAGCAGAATTAGTTATTAGAAGGGTGGTTGGCTTGGTCGGCCTAGACTTTGAGCAGACAGAGGTTGAAAATGTTGAGCGGGATCTCTCCTAGGCCCCTCTGCAGTGTCTGTTCTGGAGGCCAGATTTGTACTGCTTTTTTTTTTTTTTTTTTCTTTTGGTCTCTCATTCAAGGTGAGCAATCCCCTTCATGTTTCTCACCAGACACAAAGCAGCTGATGAGGTTCCAGCTTTGCAAATGTAGTCATACTCGAGGACTGTCTCCCTGAGATTTCGTCAGGTCATGTTGATGAGAGTTTTGAACCTGTCTGAGGCTGAGAGGTGTTCAGAACTTCTAGGCCGGGCGCGGTGGCTCACGCCTGTAATCCCTGCACTTTGGGAGGCCGAGGCGGGCGGATCACGAGGTCAGGAGATCGAGACCATCCTGGCTAACACGGTGAAACCCCGTCTCTACTAAAACACAAAAAATTAGCCGGGCGCGGTGGCGGGCGCCTGTAGTCCCAGCTACTTGGGAGGCTGAGGCAGGAGAATGGTGCGGACCCGGGAGGCGGAGCTTGCAGTGAGCCGAGATCGCGCCACTGCACTCCAGCCTGGGCGACAGAGTGAAGACTCCGCCTCAAAAAAAAAAAAAAAAAGAACTTCTTCAGCTTTGCATCTGTAGAGCATTTTGGTTTCTACCCAGCAGTGGCCAATCAGATCTATTATGAGGGGATTACTGGTTTGACTGTCAGAAGGTAACCTCTCTTTTTCCAGGATTTTTGAGGGTACCTCCCTGCAGTGGAGAGTTGTAAGCAGCAGGTCAATTTAACAGACATTTATCAGGAGCCTACCACGTTTCAGGCAGGCACATGGGATTCAGGATGGTTGAGGGATTCTGCCTGCCAGAGAGGTGCTTATAGTTATAGGAAAGACAGACACCTATAGGTCATTTTATTGCATTGTTGTATGTGCAGTGACAGAGGGGCTGTGGAAGCACAGAGGAGGGGTGCTTGTCCATTTTGCAGAGGCTGTGAAAAGGCTTCCTGGAGGAAGCAGTGCCTGAGCCAAGTCTTGAAATAGGAGTTCTGCAGTGGGAAAAGCATTCCAAGCAGAGGCGCTAGCATATGAAAACCCCAGAGGAGGCCAGGCGTGGTGGCTCACACCTGTAATCCCAGCACTTTGGGAGGCCGAGGCGGGCGGATCATGAGGTCAGGAGATCAAGACCATCCTGGCTAACACGGTGAAACCCTGTCTCTACTAAAAAATACAAAAAATTAGCTGGGCATGGTGGCGGGCACCTGTAGTCCCAGTTACTTAGGAGGCTGAGGCAGGAGAATGGCGTGAACCCAGGAGGCGGAGCTTGCAGTGAGCCGAGATCGCACTACTGCTCTCTAGCCTGGGCGACAGAGCAAGACTCTGTCAAAAAAAAAAAAAAAAAAAAACCCAGAGGAGTGCAGCACGGGTTGTGCTGGGTGATAGGGAACTCCAAGGGATTGGTACTGAGGAGTGAACAGGAAGGTGTGGAGCACCAGGGAAATGAAGGTTGAGAACATCATAAAATCCTTTGGTAAGCTGTCCTGCTGAGTTTGGATGTCAGTCTGAGGACAAAAGGGTATGCATGATTACATTTTTATTTTATTTTATTACTTATTTTTATTTTATTTATTTTTGGCACACATTTTCATTTTAGAATGAGCACCCCAGTTGTCGTGTAGAAGGACTAGAGAGAGACAGGCTGGTGACCTATACGAACGCTCTGTTGTAGACTACAAAGGAAGGGCCTGAACTAGGGCAGTGGTGGTGGGGATGGAGAAGAGAGGCAAGATTCAAGAAACACTTAGGAGGGGCCGGGCGCGGTGGCTCAAGCCTGTAATCCCAGCACTTTGGGAGGCCGAGATGGGCGGATCACGAGGTCAGGAGATCGAGACCATGCTGGCTAACACGGTGAAACCCCGTCTCTACTAAAAAATACAAAAAAAAAAATTAGCCGGGCGAGTGGCGGGCGCCTGTGGTCCCAGCTACTCGGGAGGCTGAGGCGGGAGAATGGCGTGAACCCGGGAGGCGGAGCTTGCAGTGAGCTGAGATCCGGCCACTGTACTCCAGCCTGGGCGACAGAGCGAGACTCCGTCTCCAAAAAAAAAAAAAAGAAACACTTAGGAGGCCAGGCATGGTGGCATATGCATGTAATCCCAGCTAAGATCCCGCCACTGTACTCCAGCCTGGGTGACAGAGCGAGATTTCTCAAAAAAATAAATAAATAAATAAAGGAGGTAAAAGTGACCAGTACCTGGTGAATGATTGAATAATAATAATAATGTCCATTCAAAAAGCACCAATTACATCCTGGACTTAAGCTAGCTAATTAAGTCCTTAATGGTTACATAGTTAATAAGTAGTAGAGTCAGAATTCCAAATCAAGGGTCCCTGAGAGCTAAGTCCATGTTCTTTGAACTGTTTTATGCTTGAAGGTAAGGAAAAGTAAGCATAGGTTTCTGAATCTGGGGTGGAGACTAAAAGAGAGGCTTTTGTGGAAAAGGGAGTTTGCTTTTAGACATGTTTAATTTGATTTTTTGGTGGAATGTTTGCAGGGAGTTCAGTAGGTAAATATGTGAACCCAAAGTCCAGAAGAAAAGTGAGGCCTGGCTGGAGTTAGAGAGTTGAGAATGAGTATCCAAGCATACGTTGGAGATACTGTGAGTTTGGTTCCAGCCCGCCGCAATGAAGCAAGTCACATGAAGTTTTTTGGTTGCCCCGTGCATATAAGTTATGTTTATACTATGCTGTAGTTTACTAAGTGTAAGTGTGCGATAGCATTACACCTTTTTTTGTTTGTTTGTTTGAGACAGAGTTTTGCTCTGTCACCCAGGCTGGAGTGCAGTGGCATGATCTCGGCTCACTGTAACCTCCGCCTCCCAGGTTCAAGCGATTCTCCTGCCTCAGCCTCCCGAGTAGCTGGGATTACAGGTGCCCACCACCACGCCCGGCTAATTTTTTTGTATTTTTAGTAGAGATGGGGTTTCACCATGTTGGCCAGGCTGGTCTTGAACTCCTGACCTCAGGTGATCCACCCGTCTCAGCCTCCCAGAGGGCTGGGATTGTGGGTGTGAGCTGCCACACGCAGCGTATCTGCTTCTGAGTTCTTCTGTTTCCTCTACTGAAATGTCCCCATCAAGTCCTGGCTCTACCTTTCTTGGGATTCCAGCTATTCACTTTTGCTTCAAATTATTTCCACCAACCTGTCTTCCTAGCACCTGTTTCTCCAGTCTTTTTTTTTTTTTTTTTTTTTTTTGAGACGGAGTCTCGCTCTGTCGCCCGGCCTGGAGTGCAGTGGCGCGATCTCGGCTCACTGCAAGCTCCGCCTCCCGGGTTCCCGCCATTCTCCTGCCTCAGCCTCCCGAGTAGCTGGGACTACAGGCGCCGGCCACCTCACCCGGCTAGTTTTTTCGTATTTTTTAGTAGAGACGGGGTTTCACCGTGTTAGCCAGGATGGTCTCGATCTCCTGACCTCGTGGTCCGCCCGTCTCGGCCTCCCAAAGTGCTGGGATTACAGGCTTGAGCCACCGCGCCCGGCCGTTTCTCCAGTCTTTTAATAAAATCTCCGGCCAGGCATGGTGGCTCACACCCGTAATCCTAGCACTTTGGGAGGCGGAAGCAGGCGGATCACAAAGTCAAAAGACCATCCTGGCCAACCTGGTGAAACCCTATCTCTGCTAAAAATACAAAAATTGGCTGGATGTGGTGGCGCTCACCTGTAGTCCCAGCTACTTGGGAGGCTGAGGCAGGAGAGTTGCTTGAACCCCGGAGTCGGAGGTTGCTGTGAGCAGAGATTGAGCCACTGCACTCCAGCCTGGCGACAGAGCGAGACTCCATCTCAAAACAAAACAAAACAAGAAATAAAATCTCCATCTGGACACGAAAAGGTTCAAGCAGGTCAGGCCTTGAGAAGGAGGGCACGACGAAGATGAGGGTAAAGAGACAGGACTGCATCTCTGAGTGCCTCATTTCTTACCAGGGGCTTGAGTTGGTGGGGCATGTGTTGGTGCAGAACACCTGGGCTGTCATGGTAAGGATACAGGTACAGAGAGGCTCCTGCCAGGATCTCAGATTCATGAGCTTGATTTCTGCTTGGGACGAACAAATAAAGCATTGTTTTGTTTTTTTTTGTTTTTCCTGAAACAACTTTTATTTCTTTTTGTGGCTAAATCCTGTGAATGTCAGAGACCTAGAATTCAACCCAGATTGAAGTCTGGGGTTCATGTCCTAGTGGCAGGTGATTTGTATGGAACCCTGGGTCGACCATTATCCAGTGTGAGTGCTTTTCCTGCCTCAGTGACTGGAATAAGCCTCTGACTTGGAATATTCAACTTTGGCCTTTTCAGAAGTGTATACACACCAATCCCCCATTCCCCTCACTCCAGGCTGAACTTAGTTCTTCTGTAAGTAGTTCAGGGTTTTCCCAGACCTTAGTCCAGAGCTCCCCAGCCACAAAGGCTAGAAACTAGGAACGCTCTTCAGTTGTTGGCCTTTCTTTGTTTGCAGAAGCGAATGTCTGTGACGGAGGGTGGCATCAAATACCCAGAGACGACTGAGGGAGGCCGCCCCAAGCTTGGGGGGCTGATGGACCCGAGGCAGGGGGTGATTGAGCGGACTGGCCGCTGCCAGACATGCGCAGGTCAGTGCTGGGGACTAGGTGGGATCCCAAAGGGAGGTGGGTTGGGTCCTCAAAGAAAACTAGGGTCAACACCTGGAGGCCTCTGAGATGAGTGGGAGCTGGGAAGAAAGCACTGGGTGTATGTCCCACAGGAAACATGACAGAGTGTCCTGGCCACTTTGGCCACATTGAACTGGCCAAGCCTGTGTTTCACGTGGGCTTCCTGGTGAAGACAATGAAGGTTTTGCGCTGTGTCTGCTTCTTCTGCTCCAAACTGCTTGTGGACTCTGTGAGTGGGGAACAGGCTCTGGTCTGGGTGGGGGGGGTGCTTGGTAGGGGGACAGCTTCAACTGACCCTGCTCTGCCCTGTCCCCAGAACAACCCAAAGATCAAGGACATCCTGTCTAAGTCCAAGGGACAGCCCAAGAAGCGGCTCACGCATGTCTACGACCTTTGCAAGGGCAAAAACATCTGCGAGGGTGGGGAGGAGATGGATAACAAGTTTGGTGTGGAACAACCTGAGGGTGACGAGGATCTGACCAAAGAAAAGGTGACTGGGACTGGCAGAGACTTTTGGGAAGGAGGGGTCAGAGGCCTGGAGGGAGGAAACTGGAAGGGAAGGACGCGGCGGAACAGGAGGGGTTGACCTGGTGTGGAGGGAAATGACCCAAGCTCTGGACTCTGATGGTCCCTGTCTTTCCTTGGAAGGGCCATGGTGGCTGTGGGCGGTACCAGCCCAGGATCCGGCGTTCCGGCCTAGAGCTGTATGCGGAATGGAAGCACGTTAATGAGGACTCTCAGGAGAAGAAGATCCTGCTGAGTCCAGAGCGAGTGCATGAGATCTTCAAACGCATCTCAGATGAGGAGTGTTTTGTGCTGGGCATGGAGCCCCGCTATGCACGACCAGAGTGGATGATTGTCACAGTGCTGCCTGTGCCCCCACTCTCCGTGCGACCTGCTGTTGTGATGCAGGGCTCTGCTCGTAACCAGGTCAGTGGCTCCAGGGCTCTGCCTGTTAGCTGGAGGGTGAGGTGTCTAAAGGGAGGAAGCGCTGTAGGTGAGGCTGGGGTGTGCCTGGGGGATGGATGGATGGACCTGGGTTTGAAAATCCCCTGCCACTTACTAGCTCTATGGCCTTTAATGAGTCCCTTCACGTGGTTAAAGGCCACAAAGGTGTTTCTGAGTCTATAAATGATAGTGGGCAGTCCTGCCTCCCGGGGCGTGTGAGGATGAGAGCTGTGCTGTGTGCCTGGCACGTGCCTGCCAAGCGCTGGCAGTGGTGGCTGGACCATGATGATTCTGACTTCCTGCCTCAGGATGACCTGACTCACAAACTGGCTGACATTGTGAAGATCAACAATCAGCTGCGGCGCAATGAGCAGAACGGCGCAGCGGCCCATGTCATCGCAGAGGATGTGAAGCTCCTCCAGTTCCATGTGGCCACCATGGTGGACAATGAGCTGCCTGGCTTGCCCCGTGTGAGTCAGCATGCTCCCCACCCCTCTGTGGATTGGAGCCAGGGTGGGGGCTAGCATGAGGCCTCAGAGCTCTGGAAGAGGGCCCAGTGCTGACTTTCTGGGTTGCCCCCACCCTGTGTTTTTTCCTCACAGGCCATGCAGAAGTCTGGGCGTCCCCTCAAGTCCTTGAAACAGCGGTTGAAGGGCAAGGAAGGCCGGGTGCGAGGGAACCTGATGGGCAAACGAGTGGACTTCTCGGCCCGCACTGTCATCACCCCCGACCCCAACCTCTCCATTGACCAGGTCGGCGTGCCCCGCTCCATTGCCGCCAATATGACCTTTGCGGAGATTGTCACCCCTTTCAACATTGACAGGTGTGTCTCCGTTGGAAAGCCCTTCCCAGAATGGCTAGGGAAGACATGGCCTCAGTGGCAAGGCTTCGAGAGTCTGCTCATCCTACCTCGGGTGTGGGCTTGGAGCGAGGAGGAGTTGAAGTTCTGAAGTTTAACTTCCACTCAGGGCTCTGGGGTGAGGGTGGCTGCAGGGGCTTTTTAGGAAGCATTGAGTTCATTGCACCTCTTTCCTTCCTAGACTTCAAGAACTAGTGCGCAGGGGGAACAGCCAGTACCCAGGGGCCAAGTACATCATCCGAGACAATGGCGATCGCATTGACTTGCGTTTCCACCCCAAGCCCAGTGACCTTCACCTGCAGACCGGCTATAAGGCACGTAGCAGGCTAGGGCCTCTCTCAGCCACCTGAACAGAAAATTTTCTGAAATGGGGCAGGCTGGGATAGGCCATCTGAGTCTGTCTTGTTCATTGGGATCCAGACTTGACTGTCTTGTTAAAGGCTACTGCTGCCTAGGTGTACAGGGAGCTGCTGGCCTCTGGCATTCAGGGTGGGGGTGGCATAAACCCAGGGGCAGCATGCACATGGCAAGGAAGAGGGATCTGTGGAGCAGCAGTGCAGAAGGCTTTATGTTCGAAATGTCTCTTTTTTTTCCCCGACTGAGTTCCTTGAGATTGATGGATGCTGTGTATCATTCATCCCTGATAACCTGGTGTTTGGCCCAGGGCCTTGTCCAGTGGAGTGTTTTTAAGTGTTTCAAGTGAATTAGCACCGTGGTATCATCTCTCAGTTTGCAAAGGACTTTATTTATTTAAGAAGAAGACAGTATTGCTCTTTCACCTAGGTTGGAGTGCAGAGTGCAGTGCTATGATCTTGGCTCACTGCAACCTCCACCTCCCAGGCTCAAGCGATTCTCCTGCCCCAGCCTCCCGAGTAACTGGGATTACAGGCACATGCCACCACGCCCAGCTAATTTTTGTATTTTTAGTGGAGACGGGGTTTCACTGTGTTGACCAGGCTGGTCTCAAACAAGTCACGTGCCCGCCTCAGCTTCCCAGAGTGCTTGGATTATAGGCGTGAGCCACCGCGCCCGACCTGCAAAGGATTTTAGGTCCATTGTCCTTTCATTCTTAGATACCTCCTTCACTGAGACCTTTTCCTTACCTCACCTCCCTAGGTGGAACGGCACATGTGTGATGGGGACATTGTTATCTTCAACCGGCAGCCAACTCTGCACAAAATGTCCATGATGGGGCATCGGGTCCGCATCCTCCCCTGGTCTACCTTTCGCTTGAATCTGAGGTCAGTCCCTGGCTGAGGGAAGCAGGTTGGAACTGGGGGGAGGCCAGTGGCGGGTGCCAGGCCGGGTGGCTCCTCGAGGTTTTGCTGCAGACATCTTCCCAACCCTGACTTTTCTCTTTCACTGTAGTGTGACAACTCCATACAATGCAGACTTTGATGGGGATGAGATGAACTTGCACCTGCCGCAGTCTCTGGAGACGCGGGCAGAGATCCAGGAGCTGGCCATGGTTCCTCGCATGATTGTCACCCCCCAGAGCAACCGGCCTGTCATGGGGATCGTGCAGGACACACTCACAGCAGTGCGCAAATTCACCAAGAGAGACGTCTTCCTGGAGCGGGTGTGTGTCCAAATGGAAACCTGGCTCACGTGGGCGGTGGGGCTCCTGGATGCAAGGTGGAGGCTGGGAGGAAGAGCTGTGTGTTTTTTCCTGACTTACCCAGCAGTGGTCTGTGAGATTGCCTTTTCTGGTGGGCGAACAAAAAGGGGGTTAGGAAAACTCAGAGGCCAGAAAGGTGTAAGGCATTAATTCCCCATTTAATTCCTTAAAATTAATTTCTTTCTTTTTTTTTTTTTTTGAGACAGTCTTGCTCTGTTGCCCAGGCTGTAGTGCAGTGGCGCGTTCTCAGCTCACTGCAGGCTCCATCTCCTGGGTTCCTGCCATTCTCCTGCCTCAGCCTCCTGAGTAGCTGAGACTACAGGTGCTTGCCACCACGCCCGGCTAATTTTCTGTATTTTTTAGTGGAGACGGTGTTTCACGGTGTTAGCCAGGATGGTCTTGGTCTCCTGACCTCGTGATCTGCCTGCCTCGGCCTCCCAAAGTGCTGGGATTATGGGCGTGAGCCACTGCGCCCGGCTAATTCCTTAAAATTTCATGTAATACCTGGTATTGTCTGTAAAGGAAAGGTAAACAGAAAAATAAGTAGGACCTTGTTAAAATTTTATTTTTGTATTTTAACCTTCACTTATTTTCTAATTATTAAAATAAATTTATGCTTATTAAAGAACAAAAACAAAAATTTCACTATTACAATGAATTTTTAACTAAAAGTTTTTGCGACTGGGCATAGTGACTCACACTTGTAATTCTAGCACTTTGGGAGGCCAAGGCAGGCACATCATTTGAGGCCAGAGGTTGGAGACAGCCCTGACCAACATGGAGAAACCCCATCTCTACCAACAATACAAAAATTAGCCAGACATGGTGGCAGGTGCCTGTAACCCCAGCTACTCGAGAGGCTGTGGCAGGAGAATTGCGTGACCCCAGGAGGCGGAGGTTGCAGTGAGCCCTGATTGCACCGTTGCCCTCCAGCCTGGGTAACAGCGCAACACCGTCTCAAAAAAAAATAAAAGTTTGGAAAAAACTTCTCCTGTCATCTTTGCCTCCAAAATCTGGCTTTCTCCCTTGGGCAGGGAAACCTCCCCAACATTTCTCTCTCATCCCTGAGATGTGGGGCCTGCAGTCTGACTTCCTGTCTGCGTTACTCTTTGTCTCACAGGGTGAAGTGATGAACCTCCTGATGTTCCTGTCAACGTGGGACGGGAAGGTGCCACAGCCGGCCATCCTGAAGCCCCGGCCCCTGTGGACAGGCAAGCAGATCTTCTCCCTCATTATACCTGGTCACATCAATTGTATCCGTACCCACAGCACCCACCCTGATGATGAAGACAGTGGCCCTTACAAGCACATCTCTCCTGGGGACACTAAGGTAGGGCCTGGCTTGTGGTTATGTGAGGACAGAATCTGGACATAGGAGCCAGCACCAGAGCGGGGGACGTGAGTGGGTGCTTTGTCCTTAGGTGGTGGTGGAGAACGGGGAGCTGATCATGGGCATCCTGTGTAAGAAGTCTCTGGGCACGTCAGCTGGTTCCCTGGTCCACATATCCTACCTAGAGATGGGCCATGACATCACTCGCCTCTTCTACTCCAACATTCAGACCGTCATTAACAACTGGCTCCTCATCGAGGGTGAGCATGGAGGCGTGGTACCAGGACCTTTCTGTGAATTCTCTAACTTCTTACTGTCCTTCCATCCCTTTCTTTCCTCCTTGGATTTGGTGCCCCCTGCTTCTACTGTTGGCTATAATTCCATTCCGTGTTTCTTAGAGGTCCAAAGGGGTTTGCTGATGCCTTTCCCTGTCTCTAGGTCATACCATTGGCATTGGGGACTCCATTGCTGATTCTAAGACTTACCAGGACATTCAGAACACTATTAAGAAGGCCAAGCAGGATGTAATAGAGGTGAGAGGGAAGGCCACCAGAGATGGAATAAGGGGTTTCCAGGGACTTTGAAGTTAGCATCATCAAGAGCAAAGGGAGTGTAAAGTTAGAGGGATGGGGCGGGGAGTAGGGATTGATGTCTCACCAAGAGCTCTGCCTCCAGGTCATCGAGAAGGCACACAACAACGAGCTGGAGCCCACCCCAGGGAACACTCTGCGGCAGACCTTTGAGAATCAGGTGAACCGCATTCTTAATGATGCCCGAGACAAGACTGGCTCCTCTGCTCAGAAATCCCTGTCTGAATACAACAACTTCAAGTCTATGGTCGTGTCTGGAGCTAAAGGTTCCAAGATTAACATCTCCCAGGTGAGGAGCCTTGTCTTTCCACATACGGGGCCACACTGAAGTTTGGGAGGAGGAAGGAAGGTGTTTGTATGTATTAGAGTCAGGAGGATCACGGGAGTTGGGAAGAAATCTTGGGAACTGTTATTCTTAAGGCAGAGGGAATTCAGTACACCCCACCTTTCTGTTTCCCAGGTCATTGCTGTCGTCGGGCAGCAGAACGTGGAGGGCAAACGGATTCCATTTGGCTTCAAGCACCGGACTCTGCCTCACTTCATCAAGGATGACTATGGGCCCGAGAGCCGTGGCTTTGTGGAGAACTCCTACCTAGCCGGCCTCACCCCCACCGAGTTCTTTTTCCACGCCATGGGGGGTCGTGAGGGGCTCATTGACACGGCTGTCAAGACTGCTGAGACTGGTGAGGCTTTCCTTAGGGGTCTTCCTTGGGCTGTTACCAGGGACTGCTGTAGGCTGAGAAACCCCTGACAGGTGGGGAGTGGAAATGCTCAGGCTCCTATTCCCAGGGTATAATTCTGGCCCTTGTGGAAAGAATAGAGACTCAAGAGTAGGCAAACACCCTTGTTTGGATTGCTGTGCAGCATTCCGCAGTGCAGGGATAGAGCTTTCCAGGGCTCTGCTGGCCTGTCCCATTGGGGTGGTGCCTGCTGGGCTTTTTGTCCATCTAGTGGTAGACACTGAGTTTTCATTCAAAGGCCCTAGACAAAGGGAATACTAGCTGACTCTTTTGAGAGTCAGGTAGGTTACGGCCCCAGCCTGGGTCTTTGGGCTTTGTCATCCCCTTTTTGCCTTGGGTCCTACAACTGATTACTTCCCTCCAGGATACATCCAGCGGCGACTGATCAAGTCCATGGAGTCAGTGATGGTGAAGTACGACGCGACTGTGAGGAACTCCATCAACCAGGTGGTACAGCTGCGCTACGGCGAAGATGGCCTGGCAGGCGAGAGCGTTGAGTTCCAGAACCTGGCTACGCTGAAACCTTCCAACAAGGCTTTTGAGAAGAAGTGAGGAGGCGGGCAGGCGGGTGGTTCTCGCCCCTGGGGCTCAGGGCCTGAGTAGTAGGATTCCTATACCTATTCCAGAGAGATAGCCTGGTATGTGTCTTGCACTAGAGCTTACCTTTCAACGTCCTTTTCCCACCTATCTGAAACAGCTGTGTGACACGGGGGAGGAGGTGGATGGAGGTGGATTTAAGATCAGTCCCCATTTTGTCCCTGCCGATATTATAAAGCAGATGCAGAGGGATGGGCCTGTACTCAGGTCCCACTGGCAGTCCTTGGGCCTGAATTTTTCTCTGTCCAAGATTCTTGCCTCCAAACCACTGTACCTGGTCGGCTGTGCACGTTTGGGAACCTTAGAGCGCATTTTGTGGGGACCAAGGTCCCAGAGCCTACCTGCCCACTGGCTACCCCTTGCACTTCCAGGTTCCGCTTTGATTATACCAATGAGAGGGCCCTGCGGCGCACTCTGCAGGAGGACCTGGTGAAGGACGTGCTGAGCAACGCACACATACAGAACGAGTTGGAGCGGGAATTTGAGCGGATGCGGGAGGATCGGGAGGTGCTCAGGGTCATCTTTCCAACTGGAGACAGCAAGGTGTGTGTGGCTGGGAAGTGCTAACACTAGAGATGTGCCTCCCTGGATGGCTGTCCCCAGACACAACCCTCCCTCCATATCCTCCTCCCTCAGGTTGTCCTCCCCTGTAACCTGCTGCGGATGATCTGGAACGCTCAGAAAATCTTCCACATCAACCCACGCCTTCCCTCCGACCTGCACCCCATCAAAGTGGTGGAGGGTGAGTACCTGCTTAGGGGTCTCCCAGCCAGGCTAGGGGATAGGAGACTGCTGGGCCCTGGTCTGATGATCTCCTCACCTCTAATTGGTCCCCAGGAGTCAAGGAATTGAGCAAGAAGCTGGTGATTGTGAATGGGGATGACCCACTAAGTCGGCAGGCCCAGGAAAATGCCACGCTGCTCTTCAACATCCACCTGCGGTCCACGTTGTGTTCCCGCCGCATGGCGGAGGAGTTTCGGCTCAGTGGGGAGGCCTTCGACTGGCTGCTTGGGGAGATTGAGTCCAAGTTCAACCAAGCTATTGTGAGTGTTGTTTTCCTCCTTTTACCTGTTGACTTCTGTGGTTTCCAAGAAGAGCCCACTTCTGTCCACAATCACCTAATAATAGTTGTCATTCATGGAGAGACTACTGTGTACCTTACCAAGTCCTGTGTTTGGGCCATTATCCCTTTGTACCATCATGGCTTTAAAACACTCCTAGCGGGGGAGGGTTTGTTAGTCCCACGTTGCAGAGAAAAACTGAGGTTTGGGCTGGGCGCGGTGGCTCATGCCTGTAATCCCAGCACTTTGGGAGGCCGAGGCAGTCGGATCACAAAGTCAAAAGATGGAGACCATCCTGGCCAACATGGTAAAACCCTGTCTCTACTAAAAATACAAAAATTAGCTGGGTGTGGTGGCGTGCGCCTGTAGTCCCAGCTACTCTCGGGAGGCTGAGGCAGGAGAATCACTTGAACCCTTGGAGGCGGAGGTTGCAGTGAGCTGAGATCATGCCACTGCACTCCATCCTGGTGACAGAGCGAGACTCCGTCAAAAAAAAAACAAAAAAACTCAGGCTTGGAGAGAGAGACTGGATTGTATGATGGTCATATAGGAAGTAAGTGGCATGACTAGGATATGACATAGAATTCTTTTTTTGTTCTTCTTCCCTACACTCCCTGCTGTGTGCAGAGTCTAATTTAGATAAAGATAGGGAATTAGGGCTGGGTATAATGGCTCACGCCCATAATCCCAGCACTTTGGGAGGCCGAGGTGGGTGGGTGGGTCAGGAGTTCGAGACCAGCCTAACCAACATGGTGAAATACAAAAATTAGCCAGGTGTGGTGGTGCGCGCCTGTAATCCCAGCTACTTGGGAGGCTGAGGCAGGAGAATCGCTTGAACCTAGGAGGCGGAGGTTGCGGTGAGCTGAGATTACACCTTTGCACTCCAGCCTGGGCAACAGAGCGAGACTCTTGTCTCAAAAAAAAAAAAAGGAGTAAATAGAAAAAAAGATTTATAGATAGTGGAATATGCTTTCATTGGCTTTAAGGATTTTATAGGATAATAGGGTAAAGCACTGTCATAGGTGTACCTCTGAACCTGTTTACTGTAAGTCAATTTTTATAAATTAAATAATTAAAAATGTATTAGGGAACACCATAGAACATGGCTGAAAGAAATTTAAAAAGACCTAAATGAAGCTGGGTGCTGTGGCCTACTCCTGTAATCCCAGCACTTTGGGAGACTGAGGTGGGCAGATCACCTGAGGTCAGGAGTTCGAGAACAGCCTGACCAACAGGAAGAAACCCCACCTTTACTAAAAATACAAAATTAGCTGGGTGTGGTGGCATATGCCTGTAATCCCAGCTGCTCGGGAGGTGAGACAGGAGAATCACCTGAACCTGGGGGTGGAGGTTGCAGTGACCCGAGATTGCGCCATTGCACTCTAGCCTGGGCAACAAGAGTGAGACTCTGTATTTTTTTTTTTTTTTTAAACCCCTAAATGAAAGACCTCTCGTGTTCATGGATTGGAAGACTTAATATTGTTGAATAGCACTACTTCCCAAAGTGAGCTGTATAGATCCGATATAATCCCTATCAAAATTCCAACTGGTTTTTTTCACAGACATTTACAACTTGATGTTAAAATTCATATGGAAATGCAAAGGATATAGTATAGCCAAGACAATATTTAAAAGTAACAAAAGTTGGACAACTCACATTCCCTGATTTCAAAACTTACTACAAAGCTACAGTAAGCAAGACAGTGTGTTCTGTCATAAAGATACATATAAAGACTGATAGAGTAGAATTGAGAGTCCAGAAATAAACCCTCACATTTATGGTCACTTGATTTTTTGCAAGAGTCCCAATTTAATTAAATGGTGTAAGAATACTCTTGTTAGCAAATACTGCTAGGGCAACTAGATACCCACATGCAGAAGAATGAAGTTGGATTCCTACCTCATACCATGTACAAAAACTATCTCAAAATGCCTAAATTCAAGAGCTGACACTATAAAAATACTCTGAGAAGGAAACTTGAATAAGTCTTCATGACTGGCTTAGGCAGTGAATTCTTAGGTATGACACCAAAAGTATAAGCATCCAAAGGAAAAAATAGATGAATTGGACTTCATCAAAATTTAAAACTTCATGGTTCATAGTACACTATCAAGAAAGTAAAAAGAAAACACAGAGAATGGGAGAAAATATTTGGAAGTCATCTGATAAGGGCCATACATATAGAATATGTAAAGGACAATATAGCAGGTCAACAATAAAAAGTCTCAATGGATTTCAATACTTGTTTCCTGGGTGGGCGTGGTGGCTCACGCCTGTAATCCCAGTACTTTAGGAGGCTGAGGCGGGTGGATCACCTGAGGTCGGGAGTTTGAGACCAGCCTGACCAACATGGAGAAACACCATCTCTACTAAAAATACAAAATTAGCCGGGCTTGGTGGCGCATGCCTGTAATCCGAGTTACTCGGGAGGCTGAGGCAGGAGAATCACTTGAACCCGGGAGGTGGAGGTTGCAGTCAGCCAAGATCGTGCCATTGCACTCCAGCCTGGGCAACAAGAGTGAGATTCCATATCCAAAATAATAATAAAAGGCCAGGCACGGTGGCTCATGCCTGTAACCCCAGCTTTGGGAGGCCAAAAGGGGGTGGATCCACGAGGTCAGGAGATAAGAGACCATCCTGGCTAACATGGTGAAACCCCGTCTCTACTAAAAAAAAAATACAAAAAATGAGCCGGGCGTGGTGGCAGGTGCCTGTAGTCCCAGCTACTCGGGAGGCTGAGGCAGGAGAATGGTGTGAACCTGGGAGGCGGAGGTTGCAGTGAGCCGAGACCGCGCCACTGCACTCCAGCCTGGGCGACAGAGCAAGACTCTGTCTCAAAAAAAATAATAATAATAAAATTTAAAAACATGTTTCCCCGAAGAAGAGTACTACTTATGCAAATGATCAGTAAGTGCATGAAAAGATCCTCAACATCATTAGCCATCAGGGATAATGCACATGAAACCAGAGCGATGTGCCACTTCATGTCCACTAGTGTGACTGTAATCCAAGCACAGATAATAACAAGTGTTGACAAGGATGTGGAAAAATTAGAACCCTCATACATTGCTAGTAGAAAAGGTACAACTGCTTTAGGAAGTTAAACATAGAGTTACCATATGGCCCAGCAGTTTCATTCCTAGATCTATATATATACACACACACACACACACACACACAGTCAAGAGAACAGAAAGCATATGGCCACGCAAACATTTATACACAAATGTTCATATCAGTGTTACTGTAGTTAAGCAGTGAAAACAACTTAAGTGTCCACTGATGAATGTATAAGCAAAATGTGGTAGATCGCATATCCATTCGAGGGAACATCATTGAGCAATAAAAAGTAATGAACAGGCTGGGCGTGGTGGCTCACGCCGGTAATCCCAGCACTTTGGGAGGCCGAGGCAGGCAGATCACTTGAGGTCAGGAGTTCCAGAAGAGCCTGCCCAACATGGTGAAACCTCATCTCTACCAAAAATAGGAAAATTAGCCAGGTGTGGTGGCACACACTTGTTATCCCAGCTACTTGGGAGGCTAAGGCAGGAGGATCACTTGAACCTGGGCAGCAGAGGTTGCAGTGAGCTGAGTGAGATTGCATCACTGTACTCCAGCCTGGGCAACAGAGGGAGACCGTCTCAAAAAAAAAGTAACAGCCAAGCACAGTGGCTGATGTCTATAATCCTAGCTCTTTGGGAGGCTGAGGTAGGAAGATTGCTTGAGCCCAGAAGTTCAAGACCACCCTTGGGCACATGGCAAAACCCCATGTACAAAAAAATTTAGCCGGGTGTGGTGGAGTGCCCCTGTAATCACAGCTACTTGGGAGGCTGAGGTGGGAGGATCACCTGAGGCCAGTAGGTTGAGGCTGCATTAGTGAGCTGAGATCATGCTACTGTACTTCAGCCTGGGTGACAGTGAGACTCTTAAGAAAAAAAAAAAAGTAATGAGCTGTCAAGCCACAGAAAGACAGTGATAAGCCAGATGCGGTGGCTTATAACTATAATCTCAACACTTTGGGAGGCCAAGGCAGGAGGTTCACCAGAGCCCAGGAGTTGGAGACCAGCCTGGGCAACATTAACGAAATCCTGTCTCTACCAGTGATGAACTTTAAATGTATATTTACTTAGTGGAAGAAGTTAGTCTGAAAAAGTTAGATACTGTGTGATTACAGTTTAATTTCATACGTGACTATCTCATAACATACGGGGAGCTTCCTATTTAGCTGTTATAGAATGAATATTTACCCAGTAATTTTAATATAGGTTTAGAAGTTTGAATCTTGGCCAGGTGCAGAGGCTCACACCTGTAATCCTAGCACTTTGGGAGGCCGAGGCGGGTGGATCACTTGAGGTTGGGAGTTTGAGACCAGCCTGACCAACATGGTGAAACCCCGTCTCTACTAAAGATACAAAAAAATATTAGCTGGGTGTGGTGGCACACACCTGTAATACCAGCTACTTGGGAGGCTGAGGCAGGAGAATTGCTTGAACCTGGGAGGCAGAAGTTGCAGGGAGGCAGAAGTTGCAGTGAGCCAAGATTGCGCCATTGCACTCCATCCTGGGCGACAGGGTGAGATTCCATCTCAGAAAAAAAAAAAAAAAAGAAATTTGGATCTCAGATGGTATAGTAGCTTTCTTGGGATGTGCTGCATACCAGGTGCCAAATGGTGTCCTATAAATGGAAGCTCTTGTGTGAGGAAGGGGATGATCAAATAGGAGTTTCTTTTTTTTTCTTTTAGAGTTTGTCTGCCTTTTCCAAACTTATCTACCCATGTCCTTTAAGGTTAGCAGTTCTGGCCCTGACTGTGATAAGCCAGATGCGGATCCGCATCCTGCTCTCATTAACCGAAAGAGAGGCGTTGGCTTTGTCTGATGCTAGCTTTTCCTCTTTTCCTTAGGCCCATCCTGGGGAAATGGTGGGAGCTCTGGCTGCACAGTCCCTTGGAGAACCTGCCACCCAGATGACCTTGAATACCTTCCACTATGCTGGTGTGTCTGCCAAGAATGTGACGCTGGGTGTGCCCCGACTTAAGGAGCTCATCAACATTTCCAAGAAGCCAAAGACCCCTTCACTTACTGTCTTCTTGTTGGGCCAGTCTGCTCGAGATGCTGAGAGAGCCAAGGTAGGGATCCAGGGGTGCTGGGCTTCTTGGCAGGAAGAAAAGAACAACTCAACTGGGCGTGATGGCTCACGCCTGTAATCCCAGCACTTTGGGAGGCCAAGGCGGGTGGATCACCTGAGGTCAGGAGTTGAAGACCAACCTGGCCAACGTGGTGAAACACCGTCTCTACTAAAAATATAAAAATTAGCTGGGCGTGGTGGCGCGTGCCTGTAATCCCAGCTACCTGTAGGGGCGGAGGCAGGAGGATCGCTTGAACCTGGGAGGCAGAGGTTGCAGTGAGCTGAGATTGTGCCACTGCCCTCCAGCTTGGACAAGAGCGAGACTCCATCTCAAAAAAAAAAACAAAAGAAGAACTCTTCCCGTTGAATAAAGGGTTTTGGATTCCCTTGATAAGGAGAGTTAGAAGAGGCCTTTAGAGGCCGGGCACGGTGGCTCACGCCTGTAATCCCAGCACTTTGGGAGGCTGAGATGGGCGGATCACGAGGTCAGGAGATCAAGACTATCCTGGCTAACACAGTGAAACCCCGTCTCTACTAAAAATACAAAAAATTAGCCGGGCGTGGTGGCGGGCGCCTGTAGTCCCAGCTACTCAGGAGGCTGAGGCAGGAGAATGGCGTGAACCCAGAGGGGCGGAGCTTGCAGTGAGTGGAGATCGCGCCACTGCACTCCAGCCTAGGGGACAGAGTGAGACTCCGTCTCAAAAAAAAAAAAAAAAAAAGCCTTTAGAGCTACTCGGTTCTCTGTGTCATGGACTTCTCTCTGTTCCCAGGATATTCTGTGCCGCCTGGAGCATACAACGTTGAGGAAGGTGACTGCCAACACAGCCATCTACTATGACCCCAACCCCCAGAGCACGGTGGTGGCAGAGGACCAAGAGTGGGTGAATGTCTACTATGAAATGCCTGACTTTGATGTGGCCCGAATCTCCCCCTGGCTGTTGCGGGTGGAGCTGGATCGGAAGCACATGACTGATCGGAAGCTGACCATGGAGCAGATTGCTGAAAAGATCAATGCTGGTAAGCCTAGGAGGGCAGGCCTGGCTCAGGAGCCCCACTGTCTGTGCCACCACCTGTCGTGTTCACTGCACTTGAGCCCCTAAAGAGCTACCCACCCTCACTCCGTCCACGTACCAGTTCCACCCATCCAAGGCATCCTCCAACTCTCCAGGTCCCCTCTGCACTCCCTTTCTCTTCTCAGTGGTCCCCCTTCCCCTTTCCGAGGGCTTTTATGAAAAAGGAAGTTTCTGGCCGGGCGCGGTGGCTCAAGCCTGTAATCCCAGCACTTTGGGAGGCCGAGGCGGGTGGATCACGAGGTCAGGAGATCGAGATCATCCGGGCTAACATGGTGAAACCCCGTCTCTACTAAAAATACAAAAAACTAGCCAGGCGAGGTGGCGGGCGCCTGTAGTCCCAGCTACTCGGAGGCTGAGGCAGGAGAATGGCGTGAACCTGGGAGGCGGAGCTTGCAGTGAGCCGAGATCGCGCCACTGCACTCCAGCCTGGGTGACACAGCGCGAGACTCCGTCTCAAAAAAAAAAAAAAAAAAAGAAAAAGGAAGTTTCTGTGAGGAGGAGTGGGAAGCCAAAAGAGCCTTGCTCAGAGGGAGCTGCGAATGGACAGTGCCTGCGGCCAGTCCTGTTAGCTGCAGCCTTTCTCATGGCTCCTCATCCCACCAGGTTTTGGTGATGACTTGAACTGCATCTTTAATGATGACAACGCAGAGAAGCTGGTGCTCCGTATTCGCATCATGAACAGCGATGAGAACAAGATGCAGGAGGTAATAGGGGATCTAGGAAGAAGTTGATGTGTCACGTGTAGAACTCATGAATCATGTTAGGGACCAAAGAAGAGAAGATGCAGTCAGCACTGAGGGGGACCGGGCGCGGGGGCCAGGCCTGTAATCCCAGCACTGAGGGGGGCTGGGCGCGGGGCCCCGGGCCTGTAATCCCAGTACTGTGGGAGGCTGAGGTGGGTGGATCACCTGAGGTCAGCCTGACCAACACAGAGAAACCCCATCTCGTGTTACTAAAAATACAAAATTAGCCAGCCATGGTGGTGCGTGCCTGTAATCCCAGCTACTCGGGAGACTGAGGCAGGAGAATGGCTTGAACCCAGGAGGCGGAGGTTGTGGTGAGCCAAGATCATGCCATTGCACTCCAACGTGGGCAACAAGAGTGAAACTCCGTCTCAAACAATAAACATTGAGGGGTGGGTCGTACCCACCTAATTTCGGGATAGGGAATGGTGATGAGCAACGATTTTCAAAACCCACAGCACCGGCTGAGTAGATAAAACAGCTGGTGTTGAAATAGGAGATAGGAGTGCCTCCCTGTTGCCCTGTCCCCTGGCTTTCCTCCCCTGAGCCTCCTGCAGCTTGCTTTGCTTAGGGAATACAAACCCCAGCCCTGAGGCAGGGGCCAGACTTGGGGGCAGGTTGCATAGTAGGAATTGCTATGTCCTAGGGGAAGTCGTGTGACAGGCATAACAAGACCCATGAAAAGGCTGGATCAGTGACTTCACTCCTGGGCATGGCTCCTGCAATATTTGTTTAGCACATGTTGGTGCCTGATGCTTTAGTAATAAAAACTGAAGAACTCAGGCCGGGCGTGGTGGCTCAGACTTGTAATCCCAGCACTTTGGGAGGCCGAGGCGGGCAGATTACCTGAGGTCAGGAGTTGGACACCAGCTTGACCAACATGGAGAAACCCCGTCTCTACTGAAAATACAAAATTAGCCGGGCATGGTGGTGCATGCCTGTAATCTCAGTTACTCGGGAGGCTGAGGCAGGAGAACCGCTTGAACCTGGGAGGTGGAGGTTGCAGTGAGGTAAGATGGCGCCATTGCACTCCAGCCTGGGCAACAAGAGTGAGACTCCATCTCAAAAAAAAAAAAAAAAAAAAAACTGAAGAACTCACTAACTACTGAACCTGCTGTCAGAAAACAGTTATAAAAGCATTGATAGGTCTTGATGGAATACAATATATGGCCATTAAAAGAGATCACTGTCATGCCAGCGGCAGCCTAGGTGAACATGGGGTTAAGTGCTGGAGCAGGGAATGGTGTGTGTTTGGGTACAGTGGTTGGAGGACGTGACACTTTGATGGAGCCCGCCTCTCGCTAGGCAGGACTGCACCAGAGTGGAAGTTGTGATAGGTTGGTGGGATTTGGGTGCCTTTCCTTAGGCTGCTTTTAATATTGTAAAATCAGGATAAAAAGTCTCACTGGAGAATTGCTGGAACCTGGGGGGTAGAGGTTGCCGTGAGCCGAGATCGTGCCATTGCACTCCAGCCCAGGCTGATAACAGCGAAACTCCGTCTCAAAAAAAAAAAACTGTCCCACTGGAAGTGTGAGGGGCAGAGCCTGGTGACTGACTTGTTAGGCCCTCAAGGAGGCTGTAGTTGGAGGTGAGAGCTGGGGAAGAGACCAGAGGATGCCGAGTGCTGACCTCACTCTCGCTGCAGGAGGAAGAGGTGGTGGATAAGATGGATGATGATGTCTTCCTGCGCTGCATTGAGTCCAACATGCTGACAGATATGACCCTGCAGGGCATCGAGCAGATCAGCAAGGTCAGCCGTCCCCTCCGCCACCGCCTTCCTCCTCCCGCTCCCCGACTCCCCGCCCTGCCCACCCTGAGCACGCTGTCTTTCCCACAGGTGTACATGCACTTGCCACAGACAGACAACAAGAAGAAAATCATCATCACAGAGGACGGGGAATTCAAGGCCCTGCAGGAGTGGATCCTGGAGACGGACGGCGTGAGCTTGATGCGGGTGCTAAGTGAGAAGGATGTGGACCCCGTGCGCACCACGTCCAATGACATCGTGGAGATCTTCACGGTGAGCCCTAGTGTGCTGCCCAGCGGCCTTTCGTGGATCTCTGGCTCTCAGGCCCCTCATTCTGTGCTGTCCACTCACAGGATTTCCTCAGGCTCAGACTTTTTCTGCCTGAATCCATTTCTGAGTGTGGGATGTCCTGGCTCCTGACCCCCTCCCTGGATCTGGGTGGTGGCAGAAGCAGGAAAGAGAGCAGAGTTGCTCAGTCCTGACCCTCCCGTCTGCTTCCCTCCCCTGTGCCAGGTGCTGGGCATTGAAGCTGTGCGGAAGGCCCTGGAGCGGGAGCTGTACCATGTCATCTCGTTTGATGGCTCCTATGTCAATTACCGACACTTGGCTCTCTTGTGTGATACCATGACCTGTCGTGGCCATTTGATGGCCATCACCCGACACGGAGTCAACCGCCAGGACACAGGACCACTCATGAAGTGTTCCTTTGAGGAAACGGTAACAGTGGAATTTATGAATAGGGCAGAAGGAGGGAGCAGTGTGGGAAGAAGGGCGCCCACTTTGGGCGGCTGGGCTGTGGTGATGGGACAGCCAGGTGCTGTGTGTGGTGGGGTCTCATGGGGCCTGTCTGCTCTGTTCAGGTGGATGTGCTTATGGAAGCAGCCGCACACGGCGAGAGCGACCCCATGAAGGGGGTCTCTGAAAATATCATGCTGGGCCAGCTGGCTCCAGCCGGCACTGGCTGCTTTGACCTACTGCTTGATGCAGAGAAGTGCAAGTATGGCATGGAGATCCCCACCAATATACCCGGCCTGGGGGCTGCTGGACGTGAGTATGAGGCCCTAGCTGCCCAGTACCTGCCTGCATTGGCGAGGCGGTGGGGCAGGCCATGGGTGGGAGGGTGTCACTAGTCTGTTGTTGCTGTTCTTGCTCCTCACGATTTCCTGTGTGCCTCTTTGCAGCCACCGGCATGTTCTTTGGCTCAGCACCCAGTCCCATGGGTGGAATCTCTCCTGCCATGACGCCTTGGAACCAGGGTGCAACCCCTGCCTACGGCGCCTGGTCCCCCAGTGTTGGTGAGTAACCTGATCCAGGAAGAGGGCCCTCCAGGTGGTTCAGAGGTGGGTGAGCTGGGATCATGAACAGCAGCCATTGTTGGAACTCTTGAAGGCCGCAGAGGGCTATTGAAAGGTGGGCAGGAAGAATTGGGGGCATTTGATCTTCAGCTCTGGCCTTAACTTGCTTTTCTCACTCTATAGGGAGTGGAATGACCCCAGGGGCAGCTGGCTTCTCTCCCAGTGCTGCATCAGATGCCAGTGGCTTCAGCCCAGGTTACTCCCCTGCCTGGTCTCCCACACCCGGCTCCCCGGGGTCCCCGGGTCCCTCAAGCCCTTACATCCCTTCACCAGGTGAGCTGTCGCCATCTGTCGGGCCAGGTTTGTTTCCTCCTCAGTTCTGGGTGAGTCTGTCCATTACTCATCTCCTTTGTTGGCTGTTTCCCCACAGGTGGTGCCATGTCTCCCAGCTACTCGCCAACGTCACCTGCCTACGAGCCCCGCTCTCCTGGGGGCTACACACCCCAGAGTCCCTCTTATTCCCCCACTTCACCCTCCTACTCCCCTACCTCTCCATCATATTCTCCAACCAGTCCCAACTATAGTCCCACATCACCCAGCTACTCCCCGACCTCTCCCAGCTACTCGCCCACCTCTCCCAGCTACTCGCCCACCTCTCCCAGCTACTCACCCACCTCTCCCAGCTACTCACCCACCTCTCCCAGCTACTCGCCCACTTCCCCTAGCTACTCGCCCACCTCTCCCAGCTACTCGCCGACATCTCCCAGCTACTCGCCAACATCTCCCAGCTACTCGCCAACTTCACCCAGCTATTCTCCCACTTCCCCCAGCTACTCACCAACCTCTCCAAGCTATTCACCCACCTCCCCCAGCTACTCACCCACTTCCCCAAGTTACTCACCCACCAGCCCGAACTATTCTCCAACCAGTCCCAATTACACCCCAACGTCACCCAGCTACAGCCCAACCTCACCCAAGTACACCCCAACCAGTCCTTCCTACAGTCCCAGCTCCCCAGAGTATACCCCAACCTCCCCCAAGTACTCACCTACCAGTCCCAAATATTCACCCACCTCTCCCAAGTACTCTCCTACCAGTCCCACCTATTCACCCACCACCCCGAAATACTCCCCAACATCCCCTACTTATTCCCCAACCTCTCCAGTCTACACCCCAACCTCTCCCAAGTACTCACCTACTAGTCCCACTTACTCGCCCACTTCTCCCAAGTACTCACCCACCAGTCCCACCTACTCGCCCACCTCTCCCAAAGGCTCGACTTACTCTCCCACTTCCCCTGGTTACTCGCCCACCAGCCCCACCTACAGCCTCACCAGCCCGGCCATCAGCCCGGATGACAGTGATGAGGAGAACTGAGGGCTCGTGGGGTGCGGCAGCGGGCTAGGGTCCAGGGCAGCTTGCCCATGCTGCTGTGCAGTTCTTGCTTCCCTCGTGGGGTGTCACCCCCAGCCCAGCTCCCTTGTACATAAACGCCTTGTGGCAGAGCTCTTGGTGAACTTCTGGATCCCGTTTCTGATGCAGATTCTTGTCTCGTTCTCCACTCATGCTGTCAGAACCCACTGGCCCAGTGGTGTTCTCGTTCCTACCCCACCCACCCCTTGCCTGTCCCCAAATTGAAGATCCTTCCTTGCCTGTGACTTGATGTGGGGGCGGGTAAAGGGCATTTTAACTTAGGGGTAGTTCCTGCTCTGAGTGGTTACAGCTGATCCTCGAGAAGAACAAAGCTAAAGCTGCCTTTTGTCTGTTATTTTATTTTTTTGAAGTTTAAATAAAGTTTACTAATTTTGACCAAAAGTGTGACCATGGAGTGCTTCATTGGGATTCAGGGGACCCACAGGCCCTGCCTCCTGCCTCCTGCCTCCTGCCTGGGCTGCTGCTGATCTGTTAGTGGGAGGGGACCTTCCAGTCACTGAGCCCGCGCACAGCCCCTGCTCTGTGCTGAGTTTGTTGTAGTCACAACAGATGCAGCTCTTTTCCTGCATTAAGGTGATACTAGCCATAACAGCTTTTTAACCTGTTTTACTGATCGTCATAAATAATTTGGAAAGTGTAGAAAGGTATAATGCAGAGGGGGAAAAATGATCACCCTTAATCCCACCACTAGGAGGCATACTTTCTTTTGTATTTTTTTCCTACACTTTTCTTGAGTCACTAACAAATGAACAAAAATGTACTTTTATTTTGGCCTCAAACCAAGAATGAAAAGATGATATAGATGCTGTAATACAGAAGCTGAAGTTAAAGGATTTGGGGGTAATATGTTGGTTTTAGCTGGCCATTTTTTCCCCTTTCATTAGCACCTTAATGTGGGTATCAATGTTCTACATCCTCTGCAAGTCATTTCTGGTTTATTTTAGGTATTTTTATTTTATTTATTTTTGAGACAGTTTCGCTCTGTCACCCAGGCTGGAGTGCAGTGGCACAGTCTCGGCTCACTGCAACCTCTGCCTCCCAGGTTCAAGCAATTCTACCTCAGCCTCCCAAGTACCTGGGATTACAGGCGCCCACCACCATGCCCAGCTACTTTTTGTATTTTTAATAGAGATGAGATTTCACCCTGTTGGCCAGGCTGCTCTCAAACTCCTGATTTCAGGTGAACCGCCCACCTTGGCCTCCCAAAGTTCTGGGATTACAGGCGTGAGCCGCTGTGCCTGGCCTATTTAGCCTTTGCTCTCATTCCTGAAAGTGAGTTCCCCGTGACATCATTCCCCTTCCGCCTAAAGAACTTTTAGTATTTCTTATAGAGCAGCATTGCTGGTGACAAATGATCTGAGTTTTCTTTTTGTCGGGAAATGTCTATTTTGCCTTCATTCCTAAAGAATATCTTCGCTGGAGATAGGCTTCTGGTGTGACAGGTTTATTTTTTTCTTTTAGCACTTTTTTTTTTTTTTTTTTTTTTTGGTTTAGGAGCAGAGGTTTAGTACGCAAAAGATAGAGAAAGGAGAACAGCTCTCTCTCTCCCTTGTGGGAGAGGGGCTTCTGAAAGGGAAGTCCTTAAGATGTCCTATCTTCCGGCCCTCACAGTTTCTAGTGAGAAGTTCACAGTCTTTGGGATCATTATTTCCTGTTATTTTTCTCTAAATCCTTTCAAGATTTTCTTTGTATCTCTGGTTCTTTGGTTTTTGACAGTTTGGCTTTGGTGTGTGTATTGGAGTTCTCCAGAGAAGCAGACCCCCTGGGGGAGATAGATATGTCTCTTCTGTGCTAATAATCACATTACTTTTATATGTGATTATATATATACATATGTTTTTGTTTTTTCTATTTATTGAGCTTCCCCACCGCAAAAATGGGGGGTTTTGTCATGGGAATTGGCTCAAACGATTACAGGGACCAAGAAGTTTCACAATCTGCCATCTGTAATCTGGAGAACCAGGAAGCTGGTGGTGTAATTCAGTCTGAGTCCAAAGGCCTGAGAACTGGAGGTGGGGTGGTGGTGGTAGTGGTGGCAGTGGCAGTGGTGGTGCTGGTGTAAGTCCTAGAGTCTAAAGACCCAAGAATCAGGAGCTCCTAGGTCCAAAGGCAGGAGAAGTTGGATGTCTGAACTCAAGGAGAGGACTCACCCTTCCTCTTATCTTTTTGTTCTTTCCAAGCCCTCACTTGATTGGACAATGCCCAACTACACTGGTGCAAGAGAACCTTACTCAGTCTACCGATTCAAATGCCGATCTCTTCAAGAAACACTCGCACCGACACACCCAGAAACAATGTTTTTCCAGCTCTCTGGGCGTTCCTTAACTCAGTCAAGTTGACGCATAACATTAACCATCACCGTGTGCCCAGGCATAGTTTTCTCAGTTATCCTGTTTGGGTTTCCCTGAGATTTTTTGATTCTGTAAAATTGTCTTTTAGTGTATTTGGGAAGTTTTTAGACATTCTTTCAAATATGTTTTTCTGTCCTATTCTTTCCTTCTGAGAATTCAGTAGCATGCCTACTAGACTTTTTGATTTTCCCCTTCCAGATTTTTGAGGCTCTTAATCATTTTTGCAAATTTTTCTCTCATTCTTTTTTTTTGAGATGGAGTTTCACTTTTGTTGCCCAGGCTGGAGTGTGATGGCGCGATCTTGGCTCACTGTGACCTCCGCCTCCTGGGTTCAAGCAGGTCTCCTGCCTCAGCCTCCGGACTAGCTGGGATTACAGGCATGCGCCACCACACCCAGCTAATTTCGCTTTTTTTTTTTTTTTTTTTTTTTGTAGAGACGGGGTTTCACCATGTTGGTCAGGCTGGTCTTGAACTCCTGACCTCAGGTGGTCCACCCACCTTGGCCTCCCAAAGTGCTGGGATTACAGGTGTGAGCCACTGCGCTTGGTCTGGGGGGCACATTTTAATCAGCAAAATCATCAACAAAAACCTTAAAACGATGAAAAACATGTCATTAAGTAGATTGAAAATAGAAAACTAGAAGGTAGAGCTCTCAACAGAGCCTTGTCTATCGTCAGTGGTAAGCATGTGCGTTGGGTGACTGAAATTTTTCACCAGTTTGCTCGTGTCTGCAAATGGCCACAAATATTGATTTTAAAGTTATAAATACATTTTAGGAAGTAGGTGAATTTGCAAATATTAAATCCACAAACAATAAGAATCAACTGTATGTATGTATCTTCTCTTTTTCTCTTTCTCTCCCTCTCTCCATTTTTTCATTCATCCTAAGAATATATATATAATTTTTTTGAGACAGGTTTTCACTCTGTTGCCCAGGCTGGAGTGCAGTGGTGCAATCTCAGCTCACTGCAGCCTCAACCTCCCAGGCTCAAGCGATCCTCCCAGTCAGGCTCCTGAGTAGGCAGAACTACAGGTGTGAGTCACCACGCCTGGCTGATTTCATTTTTTGTAGAGACAAGGTGTCACAATGTTGCCCAGGCTGGTCTTGAACTCCTGAACTCAAGCAATCCTCCCTCCTTGGCCTCCCAAAGTGCTGGAATTACAGGCATGTGTCACTGTGCCCAGCTAGGTTGTTCATTTTTGTTTTTCTTTTTTATTATTATTATTTTTGGGGGGTGGAGTTTCGCTCCTGTCACCAAGGAGTGCAACGGCACAATCTCGGCTCACCTCAACCTTTGCCTCCTGGGTTAAATCAATTCTCCTGTCTCAGCCTCCCAAGTAGCTGGGGATTACAGGCATACACCACCACACCCGGCTTTTTTTGTTTTTGTTTTGTTTTGTTTTGAGATGGAGTCTTGCTCTGTTGCCCAGGCTGGAGTATGGTGGCGTGATCTTGGCTTACTGCAGCCTCCACCTCCTGGGTTCAAGTGATTCTCCTGCCTCAGCCTCAGAAAACTCTGTTGCCCAGGCTGGAGTGCAGTGGCGCCATCTCGGCTCACTGCAACCTTTGCCTCTTGGGTTCAAGCAATTCTCCTGTCTCAGCCTCCTGAGTAGCTGGAATTACAGATGCCACCGGGCATGCCACCATGCCCAGCTCTTTTTTTTTTTTTTTTTTTTTTGTATTTCAGTAGAGATGGGGTTTCATCATATTGGTCAGGCTGGTCTCGAACTCCTGACCTCAGGTGATCCGCCCACCTCGACTTCCCAAAGTGCTGGGATTACAGGCGTGAGCCACCACGCCTGGCCTTTTCTTCATTATTTTTATTTCTATTCTTTGGATTGCATAATATTATGATCTCTCTTTAGACTGTAATTCTTCTGTTAGGTGATATTGTTGCAGAAAAAACAGGTTCTTATCACACGACCAGGAAAATTTACGCACACGGACACATTGAATAGTGGGTAGAGCAGGGTTTATGGGGTGAAAAGGAAAAAAAAGAAAGACAAACTCTCAGCAAAGTAAGAGGCGGTCCTGCTAGGAGGCCCCCACCTTACAGATTTAATCCCAGGCCACCACACAGGAACTGGAGGCCAGGCTCCTCCCGGATGCAAACGGCGTGAACTTCCATGGTTCCATCACATTCTTCCAGTACCTAGGCCGGTGGGAGATTGTCTGGGGACCCACCCCCTCATCTGCCTCCTGCATCTATCATTGTTGTTCCCCGCTCTGAAGAAGTCCATCTGACTGCTGTTAGAACAAGGATACAGACCAAGACCGATCTTAACTACTTCCAGCTGACAGGGGGCGCTGTTTGGGGAAGATGGCTCCCTCAGAGGCCTATCTGAGGGTCCCTAGCAAAAGTAGCCACCATCATCTGAGGCTCCGGTTCCATGAACATTTGGAGTTTGATGGCCTGAAGCCGAGAAGAGACAAACCAGGTTATTAGAAAACTTGTATCAAGGCAAAATAAGGTGGGGTTAAGGGTAGCTCAAAAATCCTGAGGCCTTCGGTGGCTCACGCCTGTAATCCCAGCATTTTGGGAGGTCGAGACCAGTGGATCACCTGAGTTCAGGAATTCAAGACCAGCCTGGTCAACGTGGAGAAACCCCGTCTCTACTAAAAATACAAAAATTAACTGGGCATAGTGGCGCATGCCTGTAATCCCAGCAGGAGAATTGCTTGAACCAGGGAGGCAGAGGTTGCAGTGAGCCGAGATCGCGCCACTGTACTCCCGTCTGGGTGACAGAGCACAACTCCGTCTCAAAAAAAAAAAAAAAGAAAAGAAAAGAACAGCTAGGTGCAGTGCCTCAAGCAAGTTGAGATTGACTCCTTAAAGGGAAGCATACCATTCCAGTTAAAGCCTTGGTGAAACAACCAGTTTCTCCAATTGCATCCTGTTGCAAAAGAAAATGAATTCTTATTGCACTGATGCAAACAACTATATTGTCATAGGTTACAAATACTCACAGATAGTTTCTAAATTCTAGAGGAACCAGGCAGAGAGAAACAAACATGCTCCAAATTTTGTTCACAGGAGTATACCCTACTCAATTTTTTTTTTTTTTTTTTTTTGAGACGGAGTCTCGCTTTGTGGCCCAGACTGGAGTGCACTGGCACGGTCTCAGCTCACTGCAAGCTCTGCCTCCTGGGTTCACACCATTCTCCTTCCTCAGCCTCCCCAGTAGGTGGGACTACAGGCGCCCACCACCACACCCTGCTAATTTTTTGTATTTTTAGTAGAGATGGGGTTTCACCATGTTAGCCAGGGTGGTCTCGATCTCCTGACCTCATGATCCACCCGCCTCGGCCTCCCAAAGTGCTGGGATTACAGGAGTGAGCCACCGTGCCCAGCCCATCATCTAGGTTTTAAGCCCTGCATGCATTAGGTATTTGTCTTAATGCTCTCCCTCTCCTTGTCCTCCACCCCCTGACAGGACTTAGTGTGTGATGTTCCCCTCCCTCCCTGTGTCCATGTGTTCTCATTGTTCCACTCTCACTTATGAGTGAGAACATGTGGTGTTTGGTTTTCTGTTCCTGTGTTAGTTTGTTGACAATGATGGTTTCCAGCTTCATCCATGTCCCTGCAAAGGACATGAATCCATTCTTTTTTATGGCTGCAGAGTCCTATAGCTTAATTTAAATCATCTTATGAAAAGGATCAAAACAAGACAATTGTCTGTGAATAACAAAATGTCCAGGGTAGTTACAGTTAGAAACACAATTGACAAAGAAGTTTGATTATCTCTGTTATATTTACAATAACTTAACATAACAACCTTAATTATGACTGATAGCATATGCTTTAGTCATTAGAATTTTAGAAATCCCACACAATTTTGGAACATACATTAGTATTACTCACCAGAATATAACCTAAAGAAGATTGAACACCATTTTGGCAATCCCATGTAACTAAACATGTCAAATAATTCTGTTTACCTCTCTTTTGGATACTCCAGGTGCTCTCTGTAGCATTCAAAAGCCAGGCATCAGGAAAGGCAATTTTGTAACTGAAGTTTAATTTTGGGAAGCCTGTTAAATGTGTTAGAGATTTAAACACTTGATGTTATGAAATAGAATTCCAAATTACCACAAGTTATTTATTTTGCCAAAATGACTCAGAAATTTAAAAAAGCAAACACCTTTTATAACCTTTTACAAATGTTGTTAAAGAGCAGATTAGTGTCCTAAGAGTACCTTGTTGTGCTTTTATTTCAATGCTCAATTTACAGAAAAACCATATAATACCCTTTTGAATTTAGTCAATATGTTCACACATAGAATTTCTGAGGTTTTTTGTTTTTCTTTTTGTTTTTTTGTTTTTTTTGAGACAGAGTCTCACTCTGTCGCCCAGGCTGGAGTACAGTGGTGTGATCTCAGCTCACTGCAACCTCCATCTTCTGGGTTCAAGCAATCCTCCCACCTCAACCTCTCTAGTAGCTGGGATTACAAGCATGCACCACCACGCCTGGATAATTTTTGTATTTTAGTAGAGATGGGGTTTTGCCATGTTGGCCAGGCTGGTCTCAAACTCCTGACCTCAGGTGATCTGCCTGCGTCAGTCTCCCAAAGTGCTGGGAATATAGGCATGAGCCACCATGCCTGGTCTTCATTACTTCTTGACGCATGGTTTCCTTAGTTCTTTGAACATATTTATAATAAGTGCTTTGAAATCTTTTCCATTAAATCAAATATCTGGGCTCTCTCACAGGCAGTATTTGTTGCCTATTTTTTTGCTCCTGTGTATGGGTCGCACTTTCTTTATTCTTTGCAAATCTTATAATTTTTTTGGTCAAAAACTGGACATTTAAAATAATATATTAGGCTGGGCACAGTGGCTCACGCCTATAATCCCAGCACTTTGGGAGGCCACGGTGGACGGATCACCTGAGGTCAGGAGTTAAAAGACCAGCCTGGCCAACATGGGGAAACCTCATCACTACTAAAAACACAAAAATTATCCGGGTGTGGTGGTGCGCACCTGTAATCCCAGCTACTTGGGAGGCTGAGGCAGGAGAATCACTGAAACCTGGGAGGTGGAGGTTGCAGTGAGCTGAGATCACATCACTGCACTCCAGCTTGGGTAACAGAGTGAGACTTTGTCTCAAAATAATAACAATAATAATATTATATTAGCAACTCTAATTCTCTTTCCTCTGGGTAGGGCTTGTTTCTGTTGTTATTTGCTTGTTTGTTTAGTGACTTGGCTAGATTATTTAAGTGAAGTCTATTTCCCCCATATTGTGAAGCCTTTGGTGTCATTCTTCAGAGGATGTAGCCTTGAGTGTACCTATAGTCACAGTAAGAGAATAGTGGTTTTAGCAGGGCTCTCTTCGTCTCTTTCCCCACACCCAGCTGTTAAGCTCCACTAATTGCAAGCTGATTGCTCTGTTATTTTTGACAATATCCTGGGGCATGAATTCCTCCATAGTCTGATTCAATTAAATTCTGGCAGGGATGGTTTCTGAGGCCAATCTTTGAGGTTTGTTCTGACCCCAAGACTGCTCTTCTTAGGATCTTTCCCCCTTGGTTCTCTCTGGTGAACTAGCTGGCTTATGGCTTAACTTGTTGCTCTTAAGACAAACTAGAGTTGACCCTTGAAGAACCAATGTCTCTAAACGTTACAGACACTGACCCCTCTTCACAATCAAAGCCCATGTATACTTTTTGACTCCCTCTCCCCACCTGCAAACAAAACAAAACAAAACAAAACAAAAACAGAATGAAAAAACAAAGAACCGGGCTCATGCTTGTAATCCCAGCACTTTGGGGGGCCGAGGTGGGTGGATCATGAGGTCAGGAGTTCGAGACCAGCCTGGCCAACATAGTGAAACCCTGTCTCTACTGAAAATACAAAAATTAGCCAGGCATGGTGGTGTGTGCCTATAGTCCCACTTACTCGGGAGGCTAAAGCAGGAGAACTGCTCGAACCCGGGAGGTGGAGGTTATAGTGAGCCAAGATTGCACCACTGCACTCCAGCCTGGGCAACAGAGCAAGACCCCTTCTTAAAAAAAAAAAAAAAAAAAAAGCAAACAAAAAACAAAGAAAGAAAGAAAAACGGTGTGCGTAGTGGCCTGTGCCTATAATCCTAGCACTTTGGGAGGTTGAGGCAGGCGTAGTGCCTGATCTCAGGAGTTTGAGTCTAGCCTGGGCAACAAGGCATGACTCCGTCTCTATAAAAATACAAAATTAGCTCAGCATGGTGGCATGCACCTGGTTAACTACTCCAGAGAGGCTGAGGCAGGGGCCGGGCCGCGGTGGCTCAAGCCTGTAATCCCAGCACTTTGGGAGGCCGAGGCAGGCCCGGATCACGAGGTCAGCAGGTCCCGGAGACCATCCCTGGCTAACCGGTGAAACCCGTCTCTACTAAAAACACAAAAACTAGCCGGGTGAGGTGGCGAGGCCTGTGTAGTCCCAGCTACTCGGGAGGCTGAGGCAGAGGAGATAAGTAAACCCGGGGTGAGGAGCTTTGCAGTGAGCTGAGATCCGGCCCACTGCACTCCAGCCTGGGGCTGACAGAGTGAGACTCCGTCTCAAAAAGGCTGAGGCAGAAGGTCGCTTGAGCCAAGGTGGTCAAGGCTGCAGTGAGCCATGTTCCCATCGCTGCACTCCAGCCTGGGTGACAGAGAGAGTCCTTGTCTTCTTCTTCTTCTTTTTTTTTTTTTTTTTTTTGAATGGAATTTCACTCTGTGCCCAGGCTGGAGTGTCTTGATCTGCGGCTCCGCAGCCTCGGCCTCCTGGGTTCAATGTTCTCACTGCCTCACCTCAGTGGCCCCTGAAGTCTAACATGCCACCATGCCCGGCTAATTCCATGCACAATAGAGGTGGGGTTTCTCCACATGTTAGTCAGGCTGGTCATAAAACTCCTGACTTCAGGTGATCCACCTGCCTTGTGCCTCCCAAAGCTCACTGGAGAGACCCACAGTGTAAACCCATTCTTGAGAACTCCTAATCTCCAAGAAAAAAAAGAAAGAAAGAAAGAAAGAATGAAAAAAGTTTTTTGACTCCCCAAAAACTTAACTACTAATAGCTTCCTATTGACTGGAAGCCTTACCAATCACATTGCAGACTAACATGTATTTTTTAGGTTTTATATATATGCTATATTCTTAAAATTAAGCTAGAGAAAAGAAAATGCTATTAAGAAAATCATGGGGTGGACATGGCGGTTCATGCCTGTAATCCCAACACTGGGAAGTCAAGGTTCGAGGATCGGTCAAGCCCAGGAGTTAGAGACCAGCCTAGGCAACATAGCAAGACCCCATCTCTACAAATAATTTAAAAATTTGCCAGGCATGGTGTCATGTGCCTGTAGTCCCAGCTACTCTGGAGGCTGAAGCAGGAGGACCACTTGAGTCCAGAAGTTCAAGGCTGCAGTAGGATATGTTGGTGCCACTAAGCTGCAGCCTGTGTGACAGATAAAATCATAAGGGCTGGGCGTGGTGGTACTGTGGCAGGCCAGGTCTCACTAATGCGGGCCTCCATAACAACTGGTTCAGTACTGATTGAGTGGTTAAGTTAAATATTAAAAGCCAGTGCCTTTATACAAAGGCTGGAATGTAACAAAAGCCCACCAAGAGTTTTGCCCAGGCCTTTCCTGGGTCTCAACGCATGACAAAATCACGAAGGAATTCTTGACAGGACCCATTTAGGATTCAATAAATTTTATTGTGGATCTGAAGAAACTCTCCAGGCCTCCACAAAAAAGTTTACGGGGGTCTGAAGGAACACCCCAAACCTCCGTGATTTAGCAGGAAACAAGATAAGGGTAATCGCCCCAGCACCTGGACCCATTTAGATTAAGTAAATCTACTGAGGCTCCAGAGGAGTGTCTTCAGGACTCAGACCTTAGTTACAGATTAAAAGAAGTTAACCGGCTCGGCACGGTGGCTCACGCCTGTAATCCCAGCAGTTTGGGAGGCCAAGATGGGCGAATCATTTGAGGTCAGGAGTTTGAGACCAGCCTGACTAACATGGCAAAACCCTGTCTCTATTAAAAATACAAAAAAAAAAAAAAAAATTTAGCCGGGCATGGTGGCGCATGCCTGCAGTCCCAGCTACTCAGGAGGCTGAGGCAGGAGAATCACTTGAACCCAGGAGGTGAAGGTTGCAGTGAGCTGAGATCACGCCACTGCACTCCAGCCTGGGCGACACAGTGAAACTCTGTCTCAAAAATATATACATAAGGAAGTTAATCACGTATGTCTTTAGATGAATGCACACTTACACGTAGACATATAGGTCAGAAGGTATATAAGCTCTGGAAAACTTTGTAATTTTGAGTTTGTCTGGTGATAATTTCCAGGCCTTCTCCCTGTAACAGGTTGCACAAATAAAAACTGTCTTCCTCCCCAGTTCATCTGCATCTCATTACTGAGCCACGAGAAATAGCAGCCCAACCCTCAGTTTGGTCTGGGAACAATAGTATGTGCTTATAATCCCAGCTACTCAAGAGGCTAAGGCAGGAGGATTGCTTGAGCCCAGAAGTTTGAGACCAGCTTTGGTAACATAGTGAGACCCTGTCTCTTGAAACAAACAAACAGAAACATATATACGTGTGTGTGCATGTGTGTGTGCAGGTGCGTGTGTGTGTATGTGTGTGTGTATAAATAAAACAAGAAAAATATAAGAGACAGGAATAATACAAGGTGGTCACAGGGGAACAAAAATTTCAGGCAGGCTGGGCATGGTGGCTCACACTGTAATCCCAGCACTTTGGGAGTCCAAGGTGGATGGATCACGGGGTCAGGAGTTCAAGACCAGCCTGGCCAAGATGTTGAAACCCCGTCTCTACTTTAAAAAAAAAAAAAAAATTGCCAGATGCGGTGGTGGGAGCCTGTAATCCCAGCTACTTGGGAGGCTAAGGCAGGGAACTGCTTGAACCTGGGAGGTGGAGGTTGCAGTGAGCTGAGATTGTGCCACTGCACTCCAGCCTGAGCGACAGAGTGAGACTCCATCTCAAAAAAAAAAAAAAAAAAATTCTAGGCAGCATTTTCAGATGACTAGGGGCTATGGGCTGATAAGAACCTAAAAAACAGGGTGTGGGCCAAGCTGGCTAAGACAGACTGGACCCAACATGGTGCTGGGTTCAACCTAGGTTTCACCTAGGACCTCATTATATGCTCATTAACGTACTAAACACACACCCACCAGCGCTGGAACAGTTTTGAGAACACCCATATTTGGTGTAAAAATGGGTAGCATCACATTTCTGAGAAATCTCCACCTTTTTTTGAAAATTCATGAATATTGTACCCCTTGATTAAAGAAATCCGTAAAGGTAGCAGTCCCCAACTCGGTTACTCAAGACTCTGTGTGAGTACACCTGTATTCCCCTTTCTTGAGCATGTACATCTCCGCACTTTCACTATTTTCCAGCTCATCCTTGAATTCAATGATGTCAAAAGCCTGGACACTGGCTGGGGTCAAGGTCCCACCAGCATTTGGGGATCTCCTCCAGCCTTCTGGTATCATAAGAAAGTGAAAATATATTTACCATTCATCAAGTGGAAGTGGATCATCACAAAGGTCTTCATCCATATATTCACGTTGAGTAGGCTGAGGAGGAAGAGGAGGAAGAAGGGTTGATCTTGCTGTCTTAGGGTGGCAGAGGCAGAAGAAAATCCACATATAGCTGGGCGCAGTGGTTTACACCTATAATCCCAGCACTTTGGGAGGCCAAGATGGGCAGATCATGAGGTCAGAACATTGAGACCACCATGGCCAACACGGTGAAGCCCCGTCTCTACTAAAAATACAACAACAACAAAAAAATTAGCTGGGCATGGTGGTGCGCACCTGTAATCCCAGCTACTCAGGAGGCTGAGGCAGCAGAATCGCTTGAACTCGGGAGGTGGAGGTTGCAGTGAGCCAAGATTGTGCCACTGCACTCTAGCCTGGGCGACACAGTGAGACTCTGCCTCAAAAATTAAAAAAATCCACATATAAGTGGACTTGTGCAGTTCAAATCCATGTTGTTCAAGGGTCAATTGTACCAGCCTTCTCTTATCTGCTTATCACCAAAATCTCCATTATTTTAGCATGCATCCATAGACTTGATCTTCCGTCTACTCTATTTCAAATAAAGTCAGTTTGTTTGTAGACACTGTCAGATCTTCACGTTCTTATGGACTGCCTCTCCCCCTAGGCAAAATCCCTGAGCCACTACTCTGGCTGTTGGGCAGGGCTGGTAACCAATCTTCTCAGCTTGCCTTCCTTGGCATAGAGCCTCTGCCCAGTGAGTGAGCTGGGGCAAGGACAATCAGGGTTCCAGTATTCTTGGCCCACCATAGGTGGGGTGAAGCCTCTGTCCACTGTATCCCCTGATTGGGAGTTGAGGGGAGAGGCAGCCCTATCTTTTTGCTTATACCTGTGCAGACTGGCACTTCCATCAGACAGAGCTTAGTGGGAGTGTGGGGTGTGGATAGAGAGTAACTTATGGAGCAAGTTTCAGCCTCTCATTGTTCTTAACAAATTTTATTCAGTTTTTCTCTCTTTATTTATTTTTTTCTTTCTTTCTTTCTTTTTTAGACGGAGTCTCACTCTGTCACCCAGGCTGGAGTGCAGTGGTGCGATCTGGCTCAGTGCAAGCTCCGCCTCCAGGGTCCACGCCATTCTCCTGCCTCAGGCTCCCGAGTAGCTGGGACTACAGGGGCCCGCCACCACACCCGGCTAATGTTTTGTATTTTTAGTAGAGATGGGGTTTTACCATGTTAGCCAAGATGGTCTCGATCTCCTGACCTCGTGATCCCCCCGCCTCAGCCTCCCAAAGTACTGGAATTACAAGCGTGAGCCATCGCGCCCAGCCTTTTGTTTTTTTTGATACAGAGTCTCGCTCTGTCACCTAGGCTGGAGTGCAGTGGCGTGATCTCAGCTCACTGTAATCTCCCCGTCCCAGGTTCAAGCGATTCTCTTGCCTCAGCCTCCCGAGTAGCTGGGACTATAGGCGCGTGCCACCACGCCTGTCTAATTTTTTGTATGTTTTTTTTAGTAGAGACGGGGTTTCAACGTGTTAGCCAGGATGGTCTCAATCTCCTGACCTCGTGATTCACCCGCCTCAGCCTCCCAAAGTGCTGGGATTACAGGCGTGAGCCACCGCACCTGGCCTAACTATTGCCTTATTGGTGATGCCTTCGTAGCCTGACTTTATTTATTTATTTATTTATTTATTTAGAGATGGAGTCTCGCTCTGTTGCCCAGGCTGAAGTGCAATGGTGCGATCTCGGCTCACTGCAACCTCTGCCTCCCGGGTTCAAGAGATTCTCCTACCTCAGCCTCCCGCGTAGCTGGGACTACAGGCGCCTGCCACCACGCCCGACTAATTTTTGCATTTTTAGTAGAGATGAGTTTTGTATGTGACCTGGTCTCAAACTTCTGACCTCAGGTGATCCACCCTCCTCGGCCTCCCAAAGTGCTGGGATTGCAGGCGCAGAGCCACGTGTTGACAAATCAGCCCGTTCGGTAGAGAGTTTGGTGGCATCTAATATATTCACAATGCTGTGCAATCATCACCTCTAGTTCCAATCATTTTCATGCCTCAAAAGAAAACCCTGTACCCCAAAGCAGTCACTTCCCATTTCCCTTTTCCCAGCCCCCAACAACCACCAATTTTCTTTCTGTCTCTATAATCTGGGTGTTTTCACCAAGACCTTGATATGCCAATTCTGAAATTTGTAATGAGATGCTTGGCCATGAATAATGAAGACACTTCTGCAGAGGCAGGGGGGAGTGAGAAAGGGAAAAGGGAAAATTGGCCTATCAAATGTCGCTTTATTTTATTTATTTATTTATTTATTTATTTATTTATTTATTTAGAGAGTGGGTCTTGCTCTGTTGCCCAGGCTAGAGTTCACTGGCACAATCATAGCTCACTGCAGCTTCAACCCCCTGGGCTCAAGCATTCCTCCTGCTTCAGTCCCTGAGTAGCTGGCACCACGACATCCGGCAATTTTTTTTTTTTTTTTTTTTTTTTGGTAGACTGATATTTTGTTATGTTGCCCAGTTTGGTCTCAAACTCCTGGACTCAGTCATCCTCCTTCCTCAACCTCCCGAAGTGCTGGGATTACAGGAGTGAGCTACCATTCCCGGCCTCAAGATTTATTTTCATATATATATATATATATATATATATATTTTTTGAGACAGAGTTTAGCTCTTGTTGCCCAGGCTGGAGTGCAGTGGGGCGTGATCTTGGCTGGCTAGAGCCTCGCCTCCTGGGTTCAAGCGATTCTCCTACCTCAGCCTCCCGAGTATCGGGGAATACAGGCGCCTGCCACCCCACCCGGCTAATTTTTTGTATTTTTAGTAGAGACAGGGTTTCACCATGTTGGCCAGGCTGGTCTTGAACTCCTGACCTGAGGTGATCCGCCCACCTCAGCCTGCCAAACTGCTGGGATTACAGGCGTGAACCACCACACCCGGCCAAGATTTATTTTCAAACTATTGTAATTAAGATGGCCTAGGGGGCGGTGCAGTGGCTCAACCTGTAATCCCAGCACTTTGGGAGGCAGTAGTGGATCCACAGGAGTCAGGAGATCGAGACCCATCCTGGCTAGTGAAACCCGTCTCTACTAAAAATACAAACTAGCCCGGGCCTTGATGGCTGGCGCCTGAGTCCCAGCTACTGGGAAGTCTGAGAACAGGAAGAATAAGCGTCATCCAGGCCGGAGCTTACGTGAAACCCGAGATGGCATCCTGCACTCAGCCTGGGTGACACAGCAGAGACTCCGTCTCAAAAAAAAAAAAAGGTAGCTAGGGCAAATAGGTAGCTCACGCCTATAGTCCCAGCAGTTTGGGAGGCCAAGGTGGGCAGATCACTTGAGGTCAGGAGTTTGAGACCAGCCTGGCCAACATGGCTAAACCCTGTCTTTACTAAAAATACAAAAATCAGGCCGCATGCAATGGCTCACACCTGTAATCCCAGCACTTTGGAGGCTGAGGCAGGCAGATAACCTGAGGTCAGTAGTTCGAGACTAGCCTGGCCAACATGGCAAAACCCTATCTCTACTAAAAATACATAAATTAGCCAGGCGTGGTGGTGGGCGCCTGTAATCCCAGCTACTCAGGAGGCTGAGGCAGGAGAATCACTTGAACCCAGGAGGCAGAGGTTGCAGTGAGACAAGATCACGCCATTGCACTCCAGCCTGGGCAACAAAAGTGAAACTCTGTCTCAAAAAAAAAAAAAAAAAATAGCTGGGTGTGGTGACATGTACCTGTAATCCCAGCTACTCAGGAGGCTGAGGCAGGAGAATGGCCTGAACCCAAGAGGCAGAGGTTGCAGTGAGCCAAGATGGCACCACTGCACTCCAGCCTAGGTGACAGAGCCAGACTCCATCTCAGAAAAAAAAAAAAAAAAAAAAAAGTGAAGTTAGCTAGGCATGGTGGTGCGTGCCTATAATCTCAGCTATTCGGGAGGCTGAGGTCGGAGGATTGCTTAGCCTGAGTGTCTAAGGCTGCAGTGAGCTGTGATCATACCACTACACTCCAGCCTGGGCAACAGAATAAAACTCTGTCTCGAAAAACAAACAAACAAACATACAAAGTGCAAACAAGCCTTGGCATCCACCAGAAGCCCAAATACAAAGCTGCCACTAGTGTGGGTACCGGTGTCATCTGGCTGGCCTGAATCTGATCCAAATATCTAGGGAATTTCCTATTGTTGATGCCAACACCCCAGCATGTGGTGCTTTTTAAATTTTTTAAAATGTATTTAAAAGTTATTTTTATTCTTAATTAATTAATTTTTTAGACGGAGTCTCACTTTGTCACCCAGGCTAGAGAGCAATGGTGCAATCTCTGCTCACTGCAACCTCTGCCTCCTGAGTTCAAGCAATTCTCCTGCCTCAGCTTCCTGAGTAGCTACGATTACAGGCATCGTCCACCATTATGCCTGGCTACTTTTTGTGTGTTTGGAGAGACGGGGTTTCACCATATTGACCAGGCTGGTCTCGAACTCCTGACTTCAGGTGATCCGCCCACCTCGGCCTCCCAAAGTGCTGGGATTACAGGCGTGAGCCACCACACCTGGCCTTTATTCAGTCTTCTTGAATAAATGTTTCTTAATTTGCAGTATCCTCTTAGGACAATTACTTTAAATGGCTTTTTAAATTTCTTTTTTTGAGACAAGGTCTCGCTCTGTCGCCCAGGCTAGACTGCAGTGGTGCGATCTTGCCTACTGCAACCTCTACCTCCCAAGCTCCCAAGTAGCTGGGATCACAGGCATGTGTCACCATGCCCAGCTAATTTTTGTATTTGTTGTAGAGACTGGATTTCGCCATGTTGCTGAGGCTGGTCTTGAACTCCTGAGCTCAAGCGATCCACCCTCCTTGGCCTCTCAAAGTGTTGGGATTACAGGCATGTGCCACCACGCCCGGCTAATTTTGTAATTTTAGTAGAGATGGGGTCTCTCCAGGTTGGTCAGGCTGGTCTCTCGAACTCCTGACCTTGGGTGATCCACCCGCCTCGGCCCCACAAAGTGCTGGGATTACAGGCATGAGCCACAGCTCCCGCCCTATTTTTTATTTTTTAAGGCTGGTCAGTGAAGCAGTGGGAGTGGAGAAGGTACAAATAAATCTGTAACTGGTTGTGATCGATTAGTTATAAACACCAGTGCACTCAGACCAGCATATGGTGCTTTGACACACAGAACTCAAGCTCTCTCTGACCTTCCCCGCTCACCACCATCTCTCCCAAAGTGGAGTTCCTTTATCTGCCTAAAATCCAGACCCACCAGAAGGAACAATTGTTTTTTTCTTCCCTTCTTTTTTTTTTTTTTTTTTCTTTTTTTTTTGAGGCGGAGTCTCGCTCTGTCACCCAGGCTGGAGTGCAGTGGCCGGATCTCGGCTCACTGCAAGCTCCGCCTCCCGGATTTACGCCATTCTCCTGCCTCAGCCTCCTGAGTAGCTGGGACTACAGGCGCCCGCCACCTCGCCCGGCTAGTTTTTTGTATTTTTTAGTAGAGACGGGGTTTCACCGTGTTAGCCAGGATGGTCTCGATCTCCTGACCTCGTGATCCGCCCGTCTCGGCCTCCCAAAGTGCTGGGATTACAGGCTTGAGCCACCGCGCCCGGCCTTTTTCTTCCCTTCTTTGTAAACCAAGAATGTAACCTAACGGGAACAAACTCTTTCACAAAATAATGTACAAGTTCATCTCTGTTCCCCGATCCATTCATTCTTCCTAGTAGTCCCCTCAACAGAACTCCTCTTCTCCCTCCTCCCATAACCTGTTTTGCCAGTACGGTATGTAAGCTTCACAACCACCCTGGGAGGTGGGCAATCACTCTGCGGTCCTTCCCCATGTACACTTTAATAACATTTATATGCCTTTTCTCCAATTAATCTACCTTTTGTGAGTTGATTTTTCAGTAAACCTTCAGAGGGCAAAGGGGAAGTTTCCCTTGGTCCCTAGACTGTCATATGCATGTTTCCAGAAGGTAGAGGCTTCCACCCTCTGCAGGGGCCCCAAAGCCAGAACTGTACTTTCCCAGCATTCCTTGCAGCTGATGGGGAGCCTGTGACCAAGGATAAACTGGGGAACCAAGCCCCCTCAGACTTCGATATGGGGGCAAGTGAGGCCAACAAGGAAATAACAAGAAGATCCTCAATCCTAGGGGTGGCAGCGGACTCCAGCATGCAGGGCCAGTGGTGCTGGCTGTCCTGGCATGAGTGTTTGTCCTGCAGGGCCTGAAGGGGCTATGTCCTCACCAGACCAGCTCTACAGTGAGCTTTGGCCCCAGTTCATGCTGCAGTTGCCTTAACCCAGCTTGTTTCCTGAGCCTGGTTATCCTGCCTTCCTGATAGTTCTGGGAGGCACCTGTGGCCTTTCAATAACCTCCTTTTCTGTTTAAGTCTAGGGATGCTTTTTGTTGATTTCAACTGAAAAGCCTAACAATTCAGCCACAGACAAGGCCAGAGGTGGAGGCTTCAGTCGTACTTGTCTCAGTGTTACAGCGTAACAGATTCTTACTTGTTTGCTGCACAGATTAAGTCAATTCACTGAGACAGTGGTGTTGCAGTAGAGAGTTTATCATGAGGCAGCCAAGTGGAAGGACAGGAGATTTTTCTCAAATCCACCTCCCCAAGAAGTTGGCAGTTAGGGTTTTTAAGAATAATGTGATGTTGGGAGCTAGGGAATGGGTGCTGCTGGTTGGGTATGAAATAATAAAAGTATCCAAACTGTCTTCTCCGCATTGAGTCAGTTTTTGGGTGGGGGTCACAGTGATACAGAAGGGCTGGGCTCCCAGATAAACCCCACCCTTAAGCCTGGAACTCTAGCCCTAAGTGAAAACAGCTGACCCTATTTTCCCACCCAAATGTTGCCTTTTTGGCCTGCTCCGCCCCTATCCTGTGCCCATAAGAGACTTCAGCTGGCAGAGCAACACAAACAACTAAGTATTGAGGATACAAGCAGCTGAGTGGCGAGCAGAGCAGCATCCGAGCACCAGAGACTACAGATAGACGCGGCTAACTTCAGGAAGTGGCCTGATTCTTCCTGGCTGCTGGATGGACAGAACCTGAGTGCTGATCGGGCAGCGGCTGCCACCTTGACCCTCCACCGAGCTGGTTGGTATTTGGCTGTCCCTGGATGGCAGAGCTGAAAAAGCATTGGTTGTAACACTCTTGGATGCTGCTGTGGGGCTGTACAGAGCCTGCTCCCACCAGAAAGGAGTGACTGGCTGGTTCCAGCATTTGTTCGTTCCAGTTACCGCACTCACTTGCTCACGTGCTCCCCTCCCACGAGGAGTGACCAGCGGCAGGCTGAGTTAAAGGAGCCACTCCAGTTCCTGCCTATGAGGCGGGTCAAGGAAACTATCCCATCTCATCTGGATGGGCTGAGTTGGCTCCTTGGGATAAGTCACAATCCAGGTGGCTTCCGTTGGTCTGTCCACATGCAAATGTCTGAAAAATATCTGAAAAAGACCAATCTTAGGTTTTGATAATAGTGATGTTATCTATAGAAATAACTAGGGAAGTTACAAATCTTGTGACCTCTGGCTACATGACTCCTGAACATCAAGGAATTATAGAAGAATGGCTGGTTATCATTTAACTATGCCTACATTTAGCAGAATTCATGCCTCTCCCATAATCCTATCATTGTGGCCTTTCATTAGTCTTACAAAGGTGGTTTTAGTCCCCAGAGGGGTCAGTTCTGGGAAGGGACTGCTGTCATCCTTGTTCAATGTTAAACTATAAACTAAATTCCTCCCATAGTTAGCTTGGCCTAGGCCCAGCCAGATTTCTTTTCTTTTTTTTTTTTTTGAGACAGAGTCTTGCTCTGTTGCCCAGGCTGAAGTGCTGTGGCACGATCTCGGCTCACTGCAACCTCTGCCTCCCAGGTTCCAAAAATGATTTTTGTGGAGAATAAGGTCTCGCTGTGTTGTCCAGCCTGGTTTTGAACTCCTGGGCTCAAGTGATCCTCCCACCTCTGCCTCCTAAAGTGCTGGGACTATAGGCGTAAGCCACCATGCCCAGCCTAGGTTTCAATTAGATTTAGATTGAAGTTAGTTTTGAAAACACACATTTTGAAAATTGTTGATAATTCCCTTCTTTGCAAAACATTAATTATTTGTTTATTTACAATGGATGAGACATACATATGGGAATAAGAGTGTATGGTGAAAATTCTCTCTCACCAGACCCCACATACCCAATTTCCCTTCCACAGAGGCCAGTTTCTGTGTCTTCTTCCAGAAACATAGGCCGTGCAAATACGAGCTCTGTGAGTGTATGTTTACCTGTATCTTTGTATTCTTGCTTTATTTGCTTAACAATATATCTCAGAGCTTGTTTCTTTCATAGCTGCATGTATGCATTTGGTTTTGTCATATATATTGTATATATGACATAAATATATAATATACAACAGATATATGATATATATCATATACTATATGTTATATAGTATATGTCATATAATATGTTATATATGACATATTATATGTGACATATTGTATATGTGACATATATATGATATATTTTATATATATATATTTTAGAATCTCCCTCTGTCGCCTAGGCTGGAGTGCAATGGCTAGATCTCAGCTCACTGCAACCTCTGCCTCCCAGGTTCCAGCGATCCTCCTACCTCAGCCTCCTGAGTAGTTGGGATTACAGGCATGCGTGACCATACCCAGCTAATTTTTGTATATTTAGTAGAGATGGGGTTTCTCCATGTTGGTCATGTTCATCTCAAACTCCTGACCTCAGGTGATCTACCCACCTCGGCCTCCCAAAGTGCTGGGATTATAGGTGTGAGCCACCACACCCAGCCTCTCCCTTTCGTCCTTCCTTCCTTTCTCTCTCCTTCCTTCCTTCCTTCCTTTTATTTCTTTTTCTTTCTTTCTTTCTTTTTTTTTTTTTTGAGACAGTCTTGCTCTGTTGCCCGGACTAGAGTGCAGTCATGAGATCACAGGATCCTCCCACCTCAGCCTGCTAAGCAGCTGGGACTACAGGGACAGGCCACTGCGTCTGGCTAATTTTTAAATTGTTTGTAGAAACATGTTCTGGCTATGTTGCCCAGATAGCTGGTCTTGAATGCCTGGGCTTTAAGCAATCTTCCTGCCTCGGCCTCCCAACATGTTGTTTTTATTTCGTTTTGTTTTGTTTTGTTTTATTTTGTTTTTGCTTTTTTTTTTTTTTTTTGAGACGGAGTCTCGCTCTGTCGCCCAGGCTGGAGTGCAGTGGCCGGATCTCAGCTCACTGCAAGCTCTGCCTCCCGGGTTACGTCATTCTCCTGCCTCAGCCTCCCGAGTAGCTGGGACTACAGGTGCCCGCCACCTCACCCGGCTAGTTTTTTGTATTTTTTTAGTAGAGACGGGGTTTCACCGTGTTAGCCAGGATGGTCTCGATCTCCTGACCTTGTGATCCGCCCATCTCGGCCTCCCAAAGTGCTGGGATTACAGGCTTGAGCCACCGCGCCCGGCCTTGTTTTGTTTTTGAGGCGGAGTCTCGCTCTCTCACCCGGACTGGAGTGCAGTGGCCCGATCTTGGCTCACTGCAAGCTCCGCCTCCGGGGCTCACGCCATTCTCCTGCCTCAGCCTCCCGATTAGCTGGGACTACAGACACCTGCCACCACACCCGGCTAATTTTTTGTAATAGAGATGGGGTTTCACCGTGTTAGCCAGAATGGTCTTGATCTCCTGACCTCATGATCTGCCCGCCTCAGCCTCTTAAAGTGCTGGGATTTTAGGCGTGAGCCACCGCATCCGGCCCCAGCGTGTTGTGATTATAGGCATGAGTTACTGTGCCTGGTCTTGGATTTCTTTTTAGCCCATTTTTCCATGTGAGACCCAGAGAGCTGGGGTGCCCACTCAAGGCCTTGCCAAAAGCCAGAAGCCAGTGCGGACCAGAACCCAGATTACCCATTTCTCACCCACCACTGGCCAAAGGGTTAATGGCTGTTAGCAGACCAATGTTTTTGTTTTTTATTGATTTGTGTGTTTACATTTGACTTCCCAAAAGGGTCTGAGGCAACTGCCATTGAGCTATCAGGACTTGTATTTGCTTTTACCACACTCCCTCCTGCTTGGAGGGAAGCCAGACAGTCCAAGCCAACACAGCCAAGCTAGAATGGAGTCAAGCTGCAGCCCAGGACCAAAGCCAAGGGAGGCACCAAGAGCCAGGGGCCAAACCAGATCGATCACATTTGCCATCAGGCCAAGCACCAAGTCACCACCACGGCCAGGTGTGAGCTACAGGCCCAAGAGCCAGGTCAAGCAGAGAGTGTTCAGGGCACACCCCCCTCCCAGTCCCCAGAATATGGCCCCTTCTGATACTCAGCCCCGGCTCTGGGCTGAATCTTACCTGGAGGCAGATATGAAATGGATGGAAGAGGCCGGGCGTGGTGGCTCATGCCTGTAATCCCAGCACTTTGGGAGGCCAAGGTGGGTGGATCATCTGAGGTCAGGTGTTTGAGACCAACCTGGCCAACATGGCAAAACCCCGTCTCTACTAAAAATAGAAAAATTAGCCGGGCGTAGTGGTGCATGCCTGTAATCCCAGCCACTAGGGAGGCTGAGGCACGAGAATTGCTTAAATGTGGGAGGCGGAGGTTGCAGTGAGCCGAGATCACTCTGTCGTCCAGCCTAGGTGACAGAGCAAGACTCCATCTCCAAAAAATAAACAAACAAAAAGAAATGGATGAGCCGGGCGCGGTGGCTCAAGCCTGTAATCCAAGCACTTTGGGAGGCCGAGACGGGTGGATCACGAGGTCAGGAGATCGAGACCATCCTGGCTAACATGGTGAAACCCCGTCTCTACTAAAAAAAATACAAAAAAAAAAAAAACTAGCCGGGTGAGTTGGTGGGCTGTAGTCCCAGCTACTCGGGAGGCTGAGGCAGGAGAATGGCGTAAACCCGGGAGGCGGAGCTTGTAGTGAGCTGAGATCCGGCCACTGCACTCCAGCCCGGGCGACAGAGCGAGACTCCGTCTCAAAAAAAAAAAAAAAGAAATGGATGGAGAGCTGAGGATAAAGGTAGGAAACTTGTGTCCCAGGTAATCGGAATAGTCAGAGAAGGTACAAAGGCGAAGGAGCTGATGAAAGTCAGGCTCAGGCCGGTTGCAGTGGCTCACGCCTGTAATCCCAGCACCTTGGGAGGCCGAGGCGGGGGGATCACTTGAGATCAGGAGTTCGAGACCAGCCTGACCAACATGGTGAAACCCTGTCTCTACTAAAAATACAAAATACAAAATTAGCCAGGCGTGGTGGTGCATGCCTGTAATCCCAGCTACTTGGGAGGCTGAGGTAGGAGAATGGCTTGAACCTGGGAGGTAGAGTTTGCAGTGAGTAGAGATCACAATACTGCACTCCAGCCTGAGCAACAAGGGTGAAACTCCGTCTCAAAACAAACAAACAAACAAACAAGAAACCCAAAACAAACAAAACAAAAAATCCCAAGAGCAAAATTTCATCTCAAAAAAAAAAAAAAAAGATCAGGCTCAGAATTGCCCGCCCAGCCTTGCAACCCCACCAAGCCCTGCCCTGTCATCAGGCTGAGTCTTCTCTTCCCTCGTCCAGAGGGGAATGGAACATGTTGGGAGACAGGAGGTCATTTTGGAGACCCAGGTTTGAATTCTGCTGCCTCCGTATCTTGGCTGTGGCATTTGAGCAAAATAATTCACTCTTCTGTGCAACAAATATTTATTGAGCAACTACTACGGTAAGGCATTAGCCAGGTTCTAGGGAACAAAGATGAGTAAACCACAGTCCCCGCCCCCATGACATGACAGTAGGAGAGTCAGATGAGCACAGATGGTAACATTACGAGATAGTGGTATGGTTGGGGCAAAAACAGGCGTCTGTGGATCAAAGGGAGCCCCTAACCAGGGAGAGAAGGCCCAGGTAGAGTCTCTTGGGGAATTCCCTGGGATCACCCATTCATTCAACAAATACAGGCCGGGCGCGGTGGCTCAAGCCTGTAATTCCAGCACTTTGGGAGGCCGAGACGGGCGGATCGCGAGGTCAGGAGATCGAGACCATCCTGGCTAACATAGTGAAACCCCGTCTCTACAAAAAAATACAAAAAACTAGCCGGGCGAGGTGGCGAGTGCCTGTAGTCCCAGCTACTCGGGAGGCTGAGGCAGGAGAATGGCGTAAACCCGGGAGGTGGAGCTTGCAGTGAGCTGAGATCCGGCCACTGCACTGCAGCCCAGGCGACAGAGCAAGACTCCGTCTAAAAAAAAAAAAAAACCAAATACATAAAGTGCCTACTGTGTGTCAGGCACTAAGCAAGACACCAGAGAAACAACGGTCTACAAGACAGATTTGGCCCCTGAACCAGTGGAACTTCACGGTTGAGTGAGGGAGGGAGAGCAGAAGTGTCAGTTGTGAGAAATGCAATGATGGAAACACAGCACTGTCATCGAGACTAACACAGGGGATACATACATGGGACGGGAGGGACATGAGGCAGAATGTTGCGATGTTGGACCAAAATTAGACTGTCCTTGTGAACTTACACAATATGTATCTATCCTATCTTTGTCTGCTGAAAGGCCTCGCTTCCAGGGATGCTGAGTTTACCCGGTGCCCAGATCTTAGTTGCTAAATATCCTTCTCCATGAAAGGGCACCGTTCCTTGAAGAAATGGCTTCTGATCTCAGGGCTGGTGCGGAGGAAGTACAAGGTGCAGCTGGAATATCTTATTATGAAAGAAAGGAACGGAAGGAACAGAAGGAGGCAGGGAAGGAGGGGAAGGAAGGATGATAGCATTTCTATATGAAGTCTATTTGTGATACCAAACTTGGTAATAGAATGAATGAACCAGCTTAAATATAGCACATTTATGTTCTTAAAATAACCAGTGAAGGAAACTAGAAGCCAGAATGGGAAGAGGCCAAGGAAGGAGGGTTTCGGAATGAGAGCGGGAAACAATTGTAGAGGCTGCAAATAAGTAAGATGAGAGCCAAGGTGTATCTGCTGGATTTAGTACAAGAGAGACCCGTGGTGATGGCCAACCACGTGGAGTCCATGTTCACTGAGGAAGTGGGGAGAAGAGGACAGGAGGGTCATCAGTGAAGAGATGGTAGGTAAAGTCTGGGGAAGAGCCCAGGATGGTGGCACATAGCAACTCATCCTGGTTTTTTCCAGAACTGTCCTGGTTTTAGCATTGAAAGTCCCTTATCCTGGGAACCTCCTCAGTTCCCGGCAAACTAGGATGGTCACTGTCCACTCTCAGGTTTGCTAGTATCACCATATTCAGTAGTCACCGCCAGACTGGGGAGGCTAGGCCATATTTATTCATTCAACAAACTTTTGCTGGCCCTGGAAATACAATGCCTGCAAAACATACACAGTCCCTACCCTTACAGACTACGTGAAATTCTTTATTTGCATTTAAGTGATGTTTTTTTGAGATGGAGTTTCACTCTTGCTGCCCAGGCTAAAGTGCAATTGCACGATCTCAGATCACTGCAACCTCTGCCTCCTGGGTTCAAGCGATTCTCCTGCCTCAGTCTCCCAAGTAGCTGGGATCTCGGCTCGCTGCAACCTCCGTCTCTTGGCTTCAAGCTATTCTCCTGCCTCAGCCTTGTAAGTGGGATTAGGCGTGCGCCACCACACCTGGATAATTTTTGTAGTTTTAGTAGAGACGGGGTTTCACCATGTTGGCCAGGCTGGTCTCAAACTCCTGACCTCAAGTGACCCACCTGCCTCAGTCTCCCAAAGTGCTAGGATTACAGGCGTGAGCCACCATGCACGGCCTTACATTTAAGGGATATTAATCAAGCTGGATATCCAAAAAGAAAAACAAAAAACAAAATGACAAAGCCTTTTTTTTCCTTTAGAATCATGATTAAAAATGTGAAAAGTAAGAAAAGTGTAAAAAGGCAGGAATAAAAAATATTGGCAGATTTCCTTTCAGTATTTTTCCTACATGTTTCCCAAGTTACTTCCTATCAGTGTCCTAAAAAATGCAAGTTAATTTTAACTTTGGCCGCAAACCAAGAACAAAAAGGTTAAGTGTATTGAATTAATTTTTCAAGCCAAAGTTAAAGGATCTGAGGATGATCTGCTGTCTCCAAGGCTCCAATCTCTGTTTTTTTCCTTTAGCAGGTGTGATCACACGCTGGCCGAGGTGGGTAGTGACTTTCCCTCGCCTCAGCAGGCTTCCTGCTGTACAATTTTTTTCTTTTTACAAATTAAAATGCTGCATTCACCTGATAATAAAAATCAAGTAGAGGCCGGGCGCGGTGGCTCACGCCTGTAATCCCAGCACTTTGGAAAGCTGCGGCGGGTGGATCATCTGAGGTGGGGAGTTCGAGACCAGCCTGACCAACATGGTGAAACCCCATCTCTTCCAAAAATGCAAAAATTAGCCTGGCGTGGTGGCAGGCGCCTGTAATCCCAGCTACTCAGGAGGCTGAGACAGGAGAGTCACTTGAACCCAGGAGGCAGAGGTTGCAGTGAGCTGAGATCCGCCATTGCACTCTAGCCTGGGTGACAAGAGTGAAATTCCATCTTTTCTTTTCTTTCTTCTTTTTTTTTTTTTTTGAGACGGAGTCTCGCTGTGTCACCCAGGCTGGAGTGCAGTGGCGCGATCTCGGCTCACTGCAAGCTCCGCAGCTACCCGGGAGGCTGAGGCGCCCGCCACCACACCTGGCTAATTTTTTGTATTTTTAGTAGAGACAGGGTTTCACCGTGTTAGCCAGGATAGTCTCGATCTCCTGACCTCATAATCCACCCGCCTTGGCCTCCCAAAGTGCTGGGATTACAGGCGTGAGCCACTGTGCCCGGCCCACCTCGTTGCTGATTTCTAACTCTTGAGCTCAAGCCATCTGCCTACCTCAGCCTCCAAAAGTGCTGGGATTATAGGTGTGAGCCACTATGCCTGGCCTCTATTTATTTATATATAAAATTTAGTTAATACTGACTTTCTAATATAAAACATGAAATGTTACCTAAGCAGAATGTGTATGAAAAAAAACGTGAATTTTGTTGTTGTTGCTATTTTTTGAGACGGAGTCTTGCTCTGTCACCCAGACTGGAGTGCAGTGGTGCTATCTCGGCTTGCTGCAACCTCTGCCTCCCAGGTTCAAGTGATTCTCCTGTCTCAGCCTCCCGAATAGCTGGGATTAGGTACGCACCACCATGTCTGGCTAATTTTTATATTTTTAGTAGAGATGGGGTTTCACCATGTTGGTCAGGCTGGTCTCAAACTCCTGACCTCGTGATCCACCCGCCTCAGCCTCCCAAAGTGCTGGGATTACAGGTGTGAGCCACTACGCCCAGCCAAAAACATGAATTTTTAAACTCACGTTGTCTCTCATTTCTCACCCCAGTGATGACTATATTACCTTAATATTAATTATTTTGGTTATATATAGGTAAACCTCTGTTCTTCCATCTTTTTTTTTTTTTTTTTTTTTTTTAGACAGAGTTTTGCTCTGTTGCCCAGGCTGGAGTGCAATGGCATGACCTCAGTTCACTGCAACCTCCGCCTCCCGGGTCAAGAGATTCTCATGCCTCAGCCTCCTGACTAGCTGGGATTACAGATGTGCGCCACCACGCCTGGTGAATTTTTGTATTTTTAGTAGAGACAGGGTTTCACCATGTGGGCCAGACTGGTCTCGAACTACTGACCTCCTGATTTGCCTGCCTTAGCCTCCCAAAGTGCTGGGATTACAGGTGTGAGCCACCGCACCCAGCCTATTCCACCTATTTTTGTCATTTCTCTGGTGAGAGAAGCAGCTTGCAATTCCTCTTTCTCTCCTCACTTCCACATGTGACCTTTTCTCAGCTTCATGTTAACAAAAGTCAAAGGCAGGGCACAGTGGCTCATGCCTGTAATCCCAGCACTTTGGGAGGCCGAGGCAGGTGGATCACGAGGTCAAGAGTTTGAGACCAGCCTGACCAACGTGGTGAAACCCTCTCTCTACTAAAAATACAAAAATTAGCCAGGCATGGTGGTGTGCATCTGTAGTCCCAGCTACTCAGGAGGCTGAGGCAGGAGAATCACCTGAACCTGGGAGGCAGAGGTTGCAGTGAGCCAAGATTGTGCCATTGTACTCCAGCCTGGGTGACAGAACGAGACTCCATCTCAAAAAAAAAAAAAAAAAAGTTAAAATTGTGGGCCTTTGCAGTCTTTGCTGCCATTAAGTCTTCTGGATTTTTCTACAGGTTGACTCTAAAAGTTGAAATCCAGTCAAGGATATTTATATTATTATGGCCACATGAACACTGTTTCTCAATCCCATAATCCATGTGTCACTCAAAGGACAATGTGGCAAGCAAGCACTAAGGCCCTAAATTGATACTGTATCAATTAAATACAATAGTGTCATGTTATAACTTGTGTTTCATTTATTTTATTTTATTTTTTATTTTTATTTTTTTGAGAGATGAACTCTTGCTCTGTCGCCCAGGCTGGAGTGCAGTGGCACAATCTCGCCTCACTGCAACCTCTACCTCCTGGGTTTGAGCAATTCTCCTGCCTCAGCTTCCCAAGTAGCTGGGACTACAGGCGTGTGCCACCACGCCCAGCTAATTTTTGTATGTTTTAGTAGAGATGGCGTTTCACTACATGTTGGCCAGGCTAGTCTTGAACTCCTGACCTCAGGTGATCCACCCACTTTGGCCTCCCAAAGTGTTGGGATTACAGGCGTGAGCCACTGCGCCCGGCCTATTTATTTTATTTGTTATAGAGACAGGGTCTCACTCTGCTGCCCAGGCTTCGGTTCAATGGGGTGATCATAGCTCACTGCAACCTCAAATTCCTGGGCTGAAGTGATCCTCCTGACTTAGCCTCCAGCTGGGACTACAGGGGCATGCCATCATACCTGGATAATTTTTCTTGTATTTTTTGTAGAGATGGAGAGGGGTTCTCACTATGTTGCCCAGGCTGGTCTTGAACTCCTGGCCTCAAGAGATCCTCTCGTCTAAGCCTCTCAAAGCTCTAGGGGTACAGGCATGAGCCATGAGACCCAACCTGTATTTATTTATTTTTATTTTATTATTTATTTATTATTATTATTTTTTGAGACAGAGTCTTGCTCTGCAGACCAAGCTGGAGTTCAGTGCCCAGATCATAGCTCATGGCAACCTGGAATTCCTGGGCTCAAGCGATCCTCCTGCCTCAGTCTCCCAATTAGCTGAGACTACAGGTGCACACCATGATGCCCAACTGTTTTATGGCTTTTTTTTTTCAAGATGGAGTCTTGCTCTGTTGCCCAGGCTGGCGTGCAGTCATGCAATCTTGGCTCATTGCAACCTCCGCCTCCCGAGTTCAAGCAATTCTCTGCCTCAGCCTCCCGAGTAGCTGAGATTACAGGTGCCCACCACCATGACCGGCTAATTTTTTTTTTTTTTGAGACGGAGTCTCGCTGTATCACCCAGGCTGGAGTGCAGTGGCGCGATCTCGGCTCACTGCAAGCTCCGCCTCTTGGGTTCATGCCATTCTTCTGCCTCAGCCTCCCGAGTAGCTGGGACAACGGTGTACACCACCACACCTGGCTAATTTTTTTGTATTTTTAGTAGAGACAGGGTTTCACTGTGTTAGCCAGGATGGTCTCGATCTTCTCTCCTCACGATCCACCCACCTCGGCCTCCCAAAGTGCTGGGATTACAGGCGTGAGCCACTGCACCTGGCCTCATTTTTGTGTTTTTCAGTAGAGATGGGGTTTCTACTAAACCCCACCTTGGCCTCCCAAAGTGCTGGGATTACAGGTGTGAGCCACCGCAACTGGTCCCGGCTGTTTTTTATTTACGTCGTGATTTCAGTTTTGAAAATTTTCTGGAGATTCTAACTGCTTTTCTTTCTTTGCATACTCTTTTTTTTTTTTTTTTTTTTTTTTTTAACAGGGTCTTACTCTGTTGCTCGTGCTGGAATACAGTGGTGTGATCACAGCTCACTGCAGCCTCGACCTCCCAGGCTCAGGTGATCCTCCCATCTCAACCTCCTGAGTAGCTGGGAATACAGGCATGCACCACCATGCCCAGCTCTCTTTAAGTATATTAGGTAGTACTCTGTTTCCTGAATTATCTGTTTCCTCCAATGTCAAATTGTTTGTTAATTTTGGTGTTTCTTTTTTGAGCTGTCGCCCAGGCTGGAGTGCAGTGATGTGATCTCGGCTCGCTGCAACCTCTGTCTCCTGGGTTCAAGCAATTCTCTGCCTCAGCTTCCTGAGTAGCTGGGATTACAGGCGCCTGCCATCATGCCCGGCTAATTTTTTTTTTTTGTATTTTTAGTAGAGCCGGGGTTTTACCATCTTGGCCAGGAAGGTCTTGAACTCCTGACCTCGTGATCCACCCGCCTTGGCCTCCCAAAGTGCTGGGATTACAGGTGCGAACCACCTCACCAGGCCAATTTTGGTCTTTTTCTTTTTTGAGCAAGGCTCTGTTGCCCAGGCTGGAGTGTAGTGTTGCAATCACAGCTCACGGCAGCCTCAAACTCCTGGGCTCAAACAATCCTCCTACCTCGGCCTCCTGAGTAGCTGGGACTACAGGTGTGGGCTAAATTTTTTAAACTTTTCTGTAGAGATGGGGTCTTGCTGTTGCCCAGACTGATCTTGAACTCCTGGCCCCCAGCCTTGGCCTTCTGGGATTACAGGCGTGAGCCACCGTGCCGGACCAATTTTGGTCTGTCTTTTGCATGCTGCTGGGTCTCCTCAGATGCTTGGCAATCACTGGTAATGATGGGCTTCACAACGTGCAACCCCAAACGATGCACCTCGTCATAGTGAGTGTTTTCAGCTGAAGGAATTTGAGAAAACCGCAGAAGCCGAAGGGTCTTTCTTACCGTCTCCTGCCCTTCTTCCCTGAACCAGGTCGTACAACCTGGAACTCCCTGTCCTTTTCCTGAAGCAGCAAATAATAGCCTCCTGTCAGAGGCGCCCTCCCTGCACCTGGAGGAAAGGAGCGTCCTTATCGCTGAAGACACAGGGACACAGAAGAATCTGAACCAACAGGCCTTCCTGAGTTCCCCACCTCCCCGCAGGAGGTGCCCGCACACGCACAGCCCCGTCGCTGCCACGGCCGCACACAACGGACCTCGCCCTGGTGGTGCACGCCCGGGCTGGGCGCTGGGAGGTCGGGTGGGCGCCCATTCCGTCCGCTGCACGCACAGCGCCCAGCCAGAGGCTCGGAGTTTAATCACACACAGCGTCCGGCTTCCTGTCCCCAGCGCCCCCTCCCGCCCCGTTTCCCTTGCCCCTCCCTCTCCCCAGCCCGATCCGCCCGCCGGCTCCCCCTCCCCCGATCCCTCGGGTCCCGGGATGGGGGGGCGGTGAGGCAGGCACAGCCCCCCGCCCCCATGGCCGCCCGTCGGAGCCAGAGGCGGAGGGGGCGCCGGGGGGAGCCGGGCACCGCCCTGCTGGTCCCGCTCGCGCTGGGCCTGGGCCTGGCGCTGGCCTGCCTCGGCCTCCTGCTGGCCGTGGTCAGCCTGGGGAGCCGGGCATCGCTGTCCGCCCAGGTGAGGCCCCGCTGCGCACCCCTTCTTGGGCACATCAGGAGCTGAGACTGCAGAGGGGCCGCTGGGGGCCGGGTGGACTGAAGGCAAGGGGAAGGGAGGATGGGTGGAGGGCGAGATGTCAGGTGGAGAGGCACAGGGTGACGCTGCCTCCTTCCCAGCAGGAGCCTGCCCAGGAGGAACTGGTGGCAGAGGAAGACCAGGACCCATCGGTGAGTGGGCGTGGGCGCGGTCTGCAGGCTGCTGGGCCACGGGAAGTGTGCACAGCTGAGGCTGCAGGTGTGTGCAACTGTGCCAGCCGCACACGAGGTGTGTGCAGGGTGTGTGTCTGTAGGGGTGTGTGTGCGTGGTGACAACTCTGTGTGAGGGGTTTGTGCTGGGGTTGTGCCACCTGAGTCTGAGGTGTTTATTGGCTGGGGGTGACCTGGATGTATGAGATACGTGAGTCTGCGTGGAAGAGGGGTGTGGTTGTGTACAGGGTGCGTGTCCTCTATGCTTGGTGACTGGGTGTGGGCGTGTGTGCAATGTGTCAGTTGAGTGCAGGGTCTGCATTGGTTGTGCGTGGGTGGGAAAGTATAGCTGGTCTAGAGGAAAGGGTGAGACCTGGGGCCTGACTCCCAGCCTCGCCTTTGCCCGGGGCCCCAGCTGTAGCTGGCTGAGGGGCTTAATCTGTCCCTAAGTCTTCTGTGCCTATTGCTGGCTGGTGGCTCTCCTGACAGGCCCCGTCTGTCTCACTTTATATCTCTGGGAGTCCCTGGTTGAACCCTGCCCTGATTCCCCTAGGAACTGAATCCCCAGGCAGAAGAAAGTCGGGATCCTGTGCCTTTCCTGAACCGACTAGTTCGGCCTCGCAGAAGTGGTGAGTATCCCTCTATCCCAACCTCAGGAAGCTGGCAGAGCAAAAGCCATTATCCACAGGGAGAAACTGAGGCACGGAGGGTGAAAGGAGGCTCAGAGTCATGCAGCTAAGCAGCCAAGACTCAAACCTAGGGATTCTCGCCCTCCTGTGAAGCTTCTTCTGTCACATGGATGTACTCCTTCAGACCCTACCCCAAACAGGAAGGCGGGGTGGCCATGAGTTAGAAGAACTACTGGGATCCTGATGGAGACTAGGCTGGGGAGTCGGAGGCCTGGACCCCAGTAGGCAAAGAGACTTAGGAATGGGATGATGGGGTGGCCGAATGACCACGTGTCCAAGTCGGCATGCAACTGTCCTGACACCCACCTGTTATCTCAGTGTGATTAGTAGCAGCTTCCCGTTTCGCTCTCAGAAGTATCCCATTGTGGCCGGGCGCGGTGGCTCAAGCCTGTAATCCCAGCACTTTGGGAGGCCGAGATGGGCGGATCACGAGGTCAGGAGATCGAGACCATCCTGGCTAACCCGGTGAAACCCCGTCTCTACTAAAAAATACAAAAAACTAGCCGGGCGAGGTGGCGGGTGCCTGTAGTCCCAGCTACCGGGGAGGCTGAGGCAGGAGAATGGCGTAAACCCGGGAGGCGGAGCTTGCAGTGAGCTGAGATCCGGCCACTGCACTCCAGCCTGGGCGACAGAGCGAGACTCCGTCTCAAAAAAAAAAAAAAAAAAAAAAAGAAGTATCCCATTGTGGGTGACAAATTACAGTTACTCTATTTGCCGAGGAAGATGAGGCCTGAGATTCTAAGGCCAGGAGTCTGGACAAGAATAAGGATGCCAGGCTCCCTGAGAGGGGAACGGGGCTGGGAGAGTGGCTCTGGGACCCCCAGTAGGGCCCGCTTTGTTCATCTGTCTTTCCTTGATCCTCAGCACCTAAAGGCCGGAAAACACGGGCTCGAAGAGCGATCGCAGCCCATTATGAAGGTGGGTGATGGGTGAACCATACCCGGGAGAAGAGGAGCAGGTGGCAGAGGGGCAGGGCAGGTCTCATCAACCCTTTCCTGTGCTTTACAGTTCATCCACGACCTGGACAGGATGGAGCGCAGGCAGGTGAGACCCCATCCCCCCCACAGCACTGGCCTCCTGGGAAAAGGGCCCCTCAAAACCTTTGACCTCCAACTCCTTTCCCTGCCATCAGTCTCAGAACCACAGAAGCCAGTTCATGAAGGTCTTGGTTCTCTCTGTGACCCAGGCATGCGACCCCACGAACGACCCCTGCCTTTCCCCAGAACTCTGCCCAGCTCCCCCAGCAAATCACTGCCCCTGCTCTCTCCTTCAGCCCTCATTCTTCTCCAAGAAGCACTTTTCATTCTTTTTTTTTTCTCCTCCATATTCCATGTCCTGATGATCTTTTTCTCAAAATGCTGCTAGTGTCTGCTCATCTTTTCCATTTCTACCCCACCCTCTACTTCAGCACCATGACCTCAGAACCTCAAACGCAGCCTCTTGCTCCTTCCCCACTCCACACCCTCTGCACCCCTCCACTCCATCCGACCTGTGCTGCCATGCTGAGCCCCTAAACTTCACTTTTGTTATGGTATTGGCTCTCTACATGGCTTCCGGTCTCTTCGTGGTCTGGTCTCAACCTAATTTCCCTGCACTCTTACGCTGTCCTCATGCTTGCTGGGCTGACACCCCTGCCCCCGGTGTGCCTCTTCTGGACTTTGCACATACCATCCCCTCACCCAGAATGCCCTTCCACTGTGAGAGGCAGGGAGGCATGAGGGGTGCTCAGCCGAGGGGTTCACAGCAGAGATGGTGAGAAGTGGATGGGTTCAGCCTGTGACCTGAAGATATTACTGACTTACGGGTTGGAGATGAAGAATGAAAGAAAGGGAGGAATCACAGATGACGTCTAGATTTTTAATTTTTTTTAAGATAGAGTCTCACTCTGTCACCCAGGCTGGAGTGCAGTGGTGCGATCTCAGCTCACTGCAACCTCCACCTCCCAGGTTCAAGAGATTCTCCTGCCTCAGCCTCCCAAGTAGCTGGGATTACAGGCGTGTGCCACCACACCCAGCTAATTTTTATATTTTTAGTAGAGACAGGGTTTCGCCATGTTTTCCAGGCTGGTCTCAAACTCTTGACCTCCAGTGATCTGCCCGCCTCAGCCTCCCAAAGTGCCGGGATTACAGGCGTGAGCCACCGCACCCAGCCAGCTTCTAGATGTTTAACTTGGGTATCTCTGGGAAGAATGATGCCATTTCCTAAAAGGGGTTGACCAAGGAAGAAATAGGTGGGAAGTATGTAAGATAATTATTAATGTTGGGATGTCTAAAATAAACAAGTGGATAAATGACAATAAAGTAAATTCCACAAATGGATGACTGGACATTGTCGACTAGCTCAGGCTAAGTCAGGACGGATAAAGCCAGGAGTCGTGGCCATATGTGTGGCTTTTTTTTTTTTTTGAGACAGAGTCTTGCTCTGTCACCCAGGCTAGAGTGTAGTGGTGCAATCTTGGCTCACTGCAACCTCTGCCTCCTGGGTCCAAGTGATTCTCCTGTCTCAGCCTCCCAAGTAGCTGAGATTATAGGCAGGCGCCACCACACCCAGCTCATTTTTGTATTTTTTAGTAGAGACAGAGTTTCACCATGTTGGCTAGGCTGGTCTTGAACTCCTGATCTCAGGTGATCTGCCAGCTTCAGCCTCCCAAAGTGCTGGGATTACAGGCGTGAGCCCCTGTGCCCAGCCTATCGATGGCATTTAAAGCCACAGGATTGGATGAGACGCCAGGAGAAGGAAGGGCCCCACGAATGAAGCCCTGAGGCTCTTGGGCATCTCAAAGTGGAGCTAAGGGGAAAACCAGAGAGACTGAGAAGAAGCCGGACAGAGAGGAAGAAACTCAGGCAGGGTGGCATCCTGGATTGAGAGAAACCACTGTTTCAAGGAGGATGTGGCTGTCTGTGTTGAATGCAGCTGAGAGATCACATGAGATGAGAACAGAGAAATGATGGCTGGGTTTGGTAATGTGAAAGTCCTGCTGACCTTAAGGAGGGTGGTTTCAGTGGCATAGTTAGAACAGGAAGGCAGTGTGCATTGGGTTGAGAAGAAAATGAGAAATAAGGAACTGGAGGCTGGGACAACCTTTTTTTTTTTTTGAGTCGGAGTTTCACTCTTGTTGCCCAGGCTGGAGTGCAATGGCGCAATCTCGGCTCACCACAGCCTCCGCCTCCCGGGTTCAAGCAATTCTCCTGCCTTAGCCTCCTGAGTAGCTGAGATTACAGGCATGCGCCACCACACCTGGCTAATTTTGTATTTTTAGTCGAGATAGGGTTTCTCCATGTTGGTCAGGCTGGTCTCGAACTCCTGACCTCCGGTGATTCGCCCTCCTCGGCCTCCCAAAGTGCTGGGATTACAAGCATGAGCCACTGCACCTGGCCTAGGACAAGCCTTTTTAGATGTTTCTCTGTAACAAGGAGCAGAGAAATAGGCCAGGAGGTGGAGGGTTGTGTGGATCAAGGAAAAGTTTAGTTCTGTGAATAATACTATTTTTATCTGAACTAACACATACTGAGGGCTTTCTTGAGATAGGCACTGTGTCTGGCACTTGTGTTTGGTCTTATCTAATCCTCACAACAACCCTAAAAGGAAGATACTCTAATTACCTCCATTTTACAGATGGAGGTTACACAACTTGTCTGAGGCCATGAGATACTAAGTGGTGGAGCCAAGATTTGAACCCAGCTAGAATGTGCCTGTGTACTGGACATGGTCTGCATGAAAGGCGAGGTGGCTGGTGCAGGGGTGAGGGGTCCATGCAGGGGCCACATCCAAAAAGGGGAGAGGGAAGTTTCCAGAAAGAAGAGAGGACACATCTCCCACCATTACCAGAGGGTCAAAGGAGCACAAGAGAACAGGTGGGTTTGTAGATTTGCTGGGGGGAGATGAGGGAGCCTTTGCTCGATGACTTCTAGGTTCTCTGGACAACTAGGGAGACGGAGACAGGAGATTTGAGGAGAAATGGTACAAAATCTCATCTTGCTGATTATGAAAGCAAGCTTCGTGGGGGAATGTAAGATTGCCAGGCAGGACAGAATGTCCAGGTGAGGTCTGTGGCTGGAGACAAATGATACCAGGCAAGCCCTCCGTGGTTCTGGCACACCATGCCCTTTGGCTACAAGCAGCCTTTGCTCAGGCTGGCTCCATAGCTAGGAATGTCCTCTCTTCTCTGCCCTCCCTACTCTTCATGCCCAGGTCAGCCTTCCTCCCCTCTGTATAGACCACTTATTTTGGCAGTTATCCAGACATTCATTCATTCATTGACTCAACATGCATTGAAGACCTACTGTTTGCTAGGGGCCAGGCTAGGTGCCCACAGCAACTAATACCCAGACCCCCCGCACTTTTTTTTTTTTTTGAGACAGAGTCTCGCTCTGTCGCCCAGGCTGGATTGCAGTGGCGCAATCTTGGCTTACTGCAAGCTCTGCCTTCTGGGTTCACGCCATTCTCCTGCCTTAGCCTCCCGAGTAGCTGGGACTACAGGCACCTGCCACCACACCTGACTAATTTTTTTTATGTTTTAGGAGAGATGGGGTTTCACCATGTTAGCCAGGATGGTCTCAATCTCCTGACCTCGTGATCCACTCGCCTCAGCCTCCCAAAGTGCTAGGATTACAGGTGTGAGCCACTGCACCTGGCCTCAGACCAATTTTTAAGGAGTCACTGTCTAGGAGAGGAAACAAGCATATAAATTTGTAATTACAGGTTGGGTGCAGTGGCTCACACCTATAATCCCAGCACTTTGGGATGCCGAGGCAGGTGGATCACTTGAGGTCAGGAGTTCGAGACCAGCCTGGCCAACATGATGTCTCTACAAACATACAAAAAAGAAAAAAATTAGCCAGGTTTGGTGGCACGTGCCTGTAATCCCAGCTACTTGGGAGGCTGAGGCATGAGAATCACTTAAACCCAGGAAGCGGAGGCTGCAGTGAGCCGAGATTGCACCACTGCACTCCAGCCTGGGCGACAGAGTGAGACTCCATCTCAAAAAAAAAAAAAAAAAAAAAAATTACAGTGGAATGTGACAAAAACAATAATGAAAGTGGCCAAAGATACTGGGCAACACATGGGAAGACAGACACGGCTGTGGAGTCAGGGATTCCCTCCCTACATTGCAAGGTGCCACTGGGCCTTGAAGCAGGAACATAAGACAAGACAGGCAAGGGGTCAAGGACGGTTGGTGGAAGCAGAAGCAGCCCCTGGAGCAAAAGCCCCGGGTTTGACCAGAGCATGATGAGGCTGGGGGACTCTTAAGTTCAGCATGGCAGAAGCAGAAAGTGCTGGAGGAGCGAGATGGGGATAAGGCTGGAGACAGAAGCCAGGCCACAGGGTGGCATGTGGGAACTATTCTGAGGTGAGCCATCGGAAGGAGGAAGGCGAGGTGGGCTTACATCTGCATCTTAGAGACTCATTCTGTGGCTTTGTGTAGGGAATAAACTGGAGGAAGCCAGACTGGAAACAGGGAATGCTGTGAAAAGCAGACGGAGGCACCAGATGGGGGAGACAGGGGAGAGAGCTATTTAAGAGGCAGGATTGATAGGAACTGTTGATCGATGAATGATATGGGTAAAGGAGAGGGAGCTCCGCTTGAGTATCCCCCTGGTGGCAGAACCAAATGTGGAAAACAGACAGTAAAGCAAGTGTGGGATGAGGGGAGTCAGCTCAGCGTTGGTCAAGATGAGTTTGAGGGGCTGTTGCTGTTCAGATGGCACAGTTGGCAGGGTAAGGAAGGGAAGGAAACTTCAGTGCTGGAGACTCTGCAGAGCACAGGCTGTGGGAACCCATTGGTGGAAATAAAAATGCCCAGTGAGCATCACTTTTTTTTTTTTTGGAGACACAGTCTAGCTCTGTTGCCCAGGCTGGAGTGCAGTGGCGCGATCTTGGCTCACTGCAACTTCCCCCTCCTGGGTTCAAGCAATTCTCCTGCCTCAGCCTCCCAAGTAGCTAGGATTACAGGTGCCTGCCACCATGCTTGGCTAGTTTTTGTATTTTTAGTAGAGACGGGGTTTCACCATGTTGGCCAGGCTGGTCTTAAACTCCCGACCTCCGGTGATCCGCCTGCCTCGGCCTCTCAAAATGCTGGGATTACAGGCGTGAGCCACTGTGCCTGGCTGAGCATGATGTTTTCAAGGTGCATCTGTGCCATAGCGTGTATCAGTACTTCACTCTTTTTATGGCCAAATAATATTCCATTATATGGATAGACATTTTGTTGATGGACATTTGGGTGTCATTTTATTATTTTTAGTTGTACTAATTCAAATAATGTTTGTTTACATCCTCAACATAAAAGAAGCAAATAATATAGATATCCATGAAGTCAAACGTTTAAATCCCCTCATACTTCTCCTTCAGTTCTACTCTTCTCCCTAGAAGTGACTGCAGGTGACAATCTGCCCCGAATGTCTCTGGCCATATACATTAGATTTTTTCACATAACTTCCTAGTCAACTGTGGGCACCACAGGGGATGGATTCTCCCTTGCCCGGGGTGATCTATGTGTCTTCTGGGTAAAGTGGGCACTGAACGTTCATATGCTCAGTGGATCCCTGGGGAGTGTGGGGGAGTCCTGTAGAGAGACATTTCCTTATCTCTGAGCATCTGTGTTCAGGTGTGGACGGGACAGTGAGTGGCTGGGAGGAAGCCAGAATCAACAGCTCCAGCCCTCTGCGCTACAACCGCCAGATCGGGGAGTTCATAGTCACCCGGGCTGGGCTCTACTACCTGTACTGTCAGGTAAGCCCCACCTGGCTGCTGCATTGGTAACGCAGTAAGGGAGTGGCGAAGGGTTTGCCAGGAGAGTGGGGGACCAGCTACAAGGCTGGGAGGGTGAGTCGGGGTTTGGGTGGGATGGGATGCCTGCGTCACTGAGGAAATTGGAAATTGAGGCGAGGGCAGGCAGAGGCCTGGACTTGGCCTATTGTCCCCACCCCAGGTGCACTTTGACGAGGGGAAGGCTGTCTACCTGAAGCTGGACTTGCTGGTGGATGGCGTGCTGGCCCTGCGCTGCCTGGAGGAATTCTCAGCCACTGCAGCGAGTTCCCTCGGGCCCCAGCTTCGCCTCTGCCAGGTGTCTGGGCTGTTGGCTCTGCGGCCAGGGTCCTCCCTGCGAATCCGCACCCTCCCCTGGGCCCATCTCAAGGCTGCCCCCTTCCTCACCTACTTCGGACTCTTCCAGGTTCACTGAGGGGCCCTGGTCTCCCCACAGTCGTCCCAGGCTGCCGGCTCCCCTTGGCAGCTATCTGGGCACCCCAGTCCCCTGTGCCCCACCCTCAGCTGCTCTTTGCTCCAGACCTGCCCCTCCCTCTAGAGGCTGCCTGGGCCTGTTCACATGTTTTCCATCCCACATAAATACAGTATTCCCACTCTTATCTTACAACGCCCCCCACCGCCCACTCTCCACCTCACTAGCTCCCCAATCCCTGACCCTTTGAGGCCCCCAGTGATCTCGACTCCTCCTGGCCACAGACCCCCAGGGCATTGTGTTCACTGTACTCTGTGGGCAAGGATGGGTCCAGAAGACCCCACTTCAGGCATTAAGAGGGGCTGGACCTGGCGGCAGGAAGCCAAAGAGACTGGGCCTAGGCCAGGAGTTCCCAAATGTGAGGGGCGAGAAACAAGACAAGCTCCTCCCTTGAGAATTCCCTGTGGATTTTTAAAACAGATATTATTTTTATTATTATTGTGACAAAGTGTTGATAAATGGATATTAAATAGAATAAGTCATAGTCTCTCTCTTTATTGGGGCTCAGGGGACACTCCCAGGGTAGATGGGGGCCGTGGGAAGGGGGGCGTTACGGAGCGGCACAGCTGGAATTCCAGGATGATGTTCAGGCTTGGGAGTGGGGACCTCCATGCTTCCAACCCCCGGGTGGGAGCAGAGGCAGAAAGGCACACCGCCCAGGAAAAAATCAATCGTCCGCCCAAGGTACAGCAGAAGCGGCCTCCTAGGAGGCGGACTTCCTCCTCCGGGGGAATCCCTCCCTGGCTGGGAGGAGCAGGGGCCCTTCCTCTTGGTGGCCTCGGGACATTCAGCAGGTGCTGGCATAGGCCCTTGCTGGGAGGTGGGGTGGGCAGGAGCCAGCCTGGAGGAGGGGCTCAGAGTCAGCAAGCACACGGGAACCCGGAACCCTGTGTGCCGGGGAGGAATCCTGCAGTGGCCGGGGGCTTGGGGCTGCTGCTTTGTCTCTTCGTCCAGAGCCTTATGTAAGAGCTTTTCTCGGGAAACAGGAAGTCCTGCTTGCCAAGTTCAGCACAGGGAGTAGTGCAGGCCTTATTCCAACACACCCGGCCCAGCCTTAACCCCAGAACTCAGCCAGTTTCTTGCTTCCGTGCCCCTGGTTCTCCTCCCCACCGAGCCCACCCCTCCTTTTCCACCTTCAGTCACCCCTAGTAAACTGCCCCAGTGATCTCTGCTGTGCCTGAGCCAGAGGGTCTTTCACCCTCGCCCTGACCCTGGACACTGCCCAGCTTGGCCCCCCATCCTGCTCCTGGCACCATGCCCTCTCGCCAGCCAACCTTCCCTCCCCCAACCCTGGGGCCGCCCTAGGGTTCCTGCGCACTGGCTGTTCCTCCTGGGTGTCACTGGCAGCCCCGTCCTTCCTAGAGGGACTGGAACCTAATTCTCCTGAGGCTGAGGGAGGGTGGAGGGTCTCAAGGCAACACTGGCCCCACGACGGAGTGCCAGGAGCACTAACAGTACCCTTAGCTTGCTTTCCTCCTCCCTCCTTTTTATTCTCAAGTTCCTTTTTATTTCTCCTTGCGTAACAACCTTCTTCCCTTCTGCACCACTGCCCGTACCCCTACCCGCCCCGCCACCTCCTTGCTACCCCACTCTTGAAGCCACAGCTGTTGGCAGGGTCCCCAGCTCATGCCAGCCTCATCTCTTTTCTCGCTAGCCCCCAAAGGGCCTCCAGGCAACATGGGGGTTCCGGTCAGAGAGCCGGCACTCTCAGTTGCCCTCTGGTTGAGTTGGGGTGCAGCTCTGGGGGCTGTGGCTTGTGCCATGGCTCTGCTGACCCAACAGACAGAGCTGCAGAGCCTCAGGAGAGAGGTGAGCCGGCTGCAGAGGACAGGAGGGCCCTCCCAGAAGGCAGAAGGGTATCCCTGGCAGAGTCTCCCGGAGCAGGTGAGTGAGGGGAGGAGGGTGTCTGCGAGAGAAGGATGGTTAGCATGGGGGGGTCTCTGGGCCTCCTGGTCTGCAAAGTTTCAAGGGGGTGCAAGAGAGGGTCTCTGGTTTGGAAGTCAGGGGCGCGGCCATTCCAGGAAAGGAAACTGTTAAAGGTTAATGCTTCTCATACCTAACAAATCCTGGAGGGCAGCCAGCACCAACACTCAGGTTGCTGGGAAAAGGTGCATGAGAGATTTGAGGCATTTCGGGGGCAGGGGAGGGCTGGGAAGGAAGGCTGGCTGGGACTCTTGCATCTTAATCTAACCCTGATCCTCTTTCCATGAGCAGAGCTCCGATGCCCCGGAAGCCTGGGAGAATGGGGAGAGATCCCGGAAAAGGAGAGCAGTGCTCACCCAAAAACAGAAGAGTGAGGCTTCCAGGGTGCAGCAGGGGTGGGAGGTGTGCAGCAGCATGGGGATTGTAAGCCTGAGTCAGGGTGAGGGTGGAGGCTGCCAACAGCACAACGGGGAAAAGTGGACACGGCTGAGATTCCCTCCTTCTCTCCTCAGAGCAGCACGCCGTCCTGCACCTGGTTCCCATTAACGCCACCTCCAAGGGTTAGCACTATTTTAAATATGGCTTTGGGGAGGGGCAATAACCAGCAACTCTCGGGCTGGCACTTGGGCTCAAGGGGTTCTTATAGGTGAAAGGGAAAGAACCAAAAAGGATCTGAGAGTGCCAAGAAATCCTGACCGACACACTTCTCACCTCCAGATGACTCCGATGTGACCGAGGTGATGTGGCAACCAGCTCTTCGGCGTGGGAGAGGCCTACAGGCCCAAGGATATGGTGTCCGAATCCGGGATGCTGGAGTTTATCTGCTGTATAGCCAGGTAACCCCGCCACACTCTGAGCTTCACAAGGGGCCTCTTTGGCCCGATACTGAGGGTTCCTGACCCCTCTATTCATACCAAACCTAGCAGACCCTTCATTCTTCCCTCGTTATCGCTCCTGAGGCCTCCCAGAACTGAGCCAGGCCACCCTGTTTTCTTCAACATCTCCCTTTCCTGCCAGGTCCTGTTTCAAGACGTGACTTTCACCATGGGTCAGGTGGTGTCTCGAGAAGGCCAAGGAAAGCAAGAGACTCTATTTCGATGTATAAGAAGTATGCCCTCCCACCCGGACCGGGCCTACAACAGCTGCTATAGCGCAGGTGAGAGCCGTGTGGGCAGCCGAAAGCAGGACATCTCTGACAGGGGGTGCAGTGCAGGGAGCTACCAATTGGAGGGAGGCTGGAAACCTAAACAGAGGCGGGCCTCTTCATTCTGAGGAGTGAAGTGCAGAATGCCTGGGTCCTTACAGGAGGTAGAGGAACGGTGGAGCTGGAAAGGCAGGGGGAAGCAGGGCATCTGGATGGCTGTGCTTCACTGCGAATCTACTTTCTCTCTTTTCTCAGGTGTCTTCCATTTACACCAAGGGGATATTCTAAGTGTCATAATTCCCCGGGCAAGGGCGAAACTTAACCTCTCTCCACATGGAACCTTCCTGGGGTTTGTGAAACTGTGATTGTGTTATAAAAAGTGGCTCCCAGCTTGGAAGACCAGGGTGGGTACATACTGGAGACAGCCAAGAGCTGAGTATATAAAGGAGAGGGAATGTGCAGGAACAGAGGCGTCTTCCTGGGTTTGGCTCCCGGTTCCTCACTTTTCCCTTTTCATTCCCACCCCCTAGACTTTGATTTTACGGATATCTTGCTTCTGTCCCCCATGGAGCTCCGAATTCTTGCCTGTGTGTAGATGAGGGGCGGGGGACGGGCGCCAGGCATTGTCCAGACCTGGTCGGGGACCACTGGGAAGCATCCGGAACAGCACCACCATCTAGCGGCCGCTCGAGGGAAGCACCTGCCGGTTGGCCGAAGTCCACGAAGCCGCCCTCTGCTAGGGAAAACCCCTGGTTCTCCATGCCACACCTCTCTCCAGGTGCCCTCTGCCTCTTCACCCCCACAAGAAGCCCTATCCTACGTCATTCTCTCCAAATATCGGACCCCAGTTTCCATCACTATCTCCAAAGATGTATCTATTATGCGCCCGTCTACAGGGGGTGCCCGACGAGGACGGTGCCTTCGCAGTCAAATTACTCTTCGGGTCCCAAGGTTTGGCTTTCATGCGCTCCATTGCCCCGGCGTGGCAGGCCATTCCAAGCCCTTCCGGGCTGGAAGTGCTGTCGGGGGAGCCTCGGATGTATCGTACGCCCTGGTGTTGGTGTTGCCTCACTCCTCTGAGCTCTTCTTTCTGATCAAGCCCTGCTTAAAGTTAAATAAAAGAGAATGAATGATACCCCGGCTCCATTTCCCCTACTGCCTCGCCTCAGCCCGGTCCTCGTACGGGGATCTCCCGCCCTCCTGCCTCTCCTGTGGCGCGCCCCGCGCCGGACCAAGGTACTAGGGGCGCCGCTAGGGTCAGGCCGGCGAGAGCGGAGAAGACAGAGCGCGGCGCAAAAAGGAAAGTGGCTGGGACCCCACGCGCGGCCGGGAGGCAGATGTGCGCAGGCGCAGTCCTGTGTACCGCTGTGGGCGGGCCGGTCCCGTGGCGCCGGCGTCCTCGGGTAGGCGGGACTGGGCGCTTGGTGGCCGCGCCGGCGCTCTTCGCCGGGTGTGACGTACTAATCGTGCGCCGCCACTGCCGGTGGGCCCGGGGCTCGCGGGAGGGGAAGGAGGAGGAGGGGGGGAGGAGTGGCGGCGGCGGTGGCGCTGGTGGTGGCGGTGGTGCTGGTGGTGGCGGTGGCGGTGGCGGAGGTGGAGGTCGAAGCTGAAGCTGAAGCAGAGCCAGAGGCGGCGCGGCGGGGTGTTCGGCGGCGCGGCACGCGGCCCAGAAGCGTTGGAATCCTGAATTGAGACGGCTGCGCCTGAAGACAGCAGGAGTGGCGGGGCCGCCGCCGTCGCCGGAGAGATGAGCCGGGAAGCTTGAGGCCGGAGACGCCCGCCCTCGGGCCCGTCTGCCCGGCTTCCCCGCTCGCGGTGAGGACGCCCCCTCCCCTCCCCCCCCAGCCCTGCCTTGGCCTCTCCCATTCCTGGGCCTCGCTTCCACCCAACCGGGGCCCAGAGGCCCGCAAAAGGGCTTCTTAAGGCCCGTGTGCGCCCAGCCATCCAAGCCCGTGGCACCGGACTGGTGCCGGGTTGCATTCTGGTCCCCGAGGATGAAGTAGGAGGGGGCTGGCCCGGCCTGGCTCGTGCGCTCCGTTCTGTCCCAGCGCCTTGATTCAGTTCCCTTTAAGTTTCCTTCAAAGTGCTTCCCCGTTCATCAGCCTCTGCCCCTGAACCATAGCCTTGGCATCCGCACCTGAGATGACCGCAGCCTTCCCACGCCCCCTGTTCATCCAGGGTGTTAGAGAACTCCCACTCCAGCCCACAGTTTCCACGTGCAAGTTGCATTCTCCTCAGGTACCACGGTTATCATGTCCCTGAGGAAGGAAATTGCCGTTATTGGGTCCTCAAAGGACAGCCCTGGTGGTATTAAAATAAAGACGTAGAACCAGGTATTGCTATTGGGTTTGGCCTGGGGATCTTAGAAATAAGATTTCTGAGGCCTGGTGCTTAGCCATTTTCCCTTGTCTCTGAACTGGGGAGAGATGATGGCACAGACCCTAAAGGGCCCCTTGTGGATTGCGTTAACTGGGAAGATCTTAAGTTTGGAGTTTTGCGTTTTTCTGCTTTTCTTTATTTGCATCTGAATCCAGAGGAGGCATGGCCAGGAAGAGAGGCAGGATCTGCGCTGGCGTGATGCTTAGATTTTGATATTCTTGATCTTTGTTTTTCAGGGTACTGGAAGATGAAAGAGACTATACAAGGGACCCGGTCCTGGGGGCCTGAGCCTCCTGGACCCGGCATACCCCCAGCTTACTCAAGTCCCAGGCGGGAGCGTCTTCGTTGGCCCCCACCTCCCAAACCCCGACTCAAGTCAGGTGGAGGGTTTGGGCCAGATCCTGGGTCAGGGACCACAGTGCCAGCCAGACGCCTCCCTGTCCCCCGACCCTCTTTTGATGCCTCAGCAAGTGAAGAGGAGGAGGAAGAGGAGGAGGAGGAGGATGAAGATGAAGAGGAGGAAGTGGCAGCTTGGAGGCTGCCCCCCAGATGGAGTCAGCTGGGAACCTCCCAGCGGCCCCGCCCTTCCCGCCCCACTCATCGAAAAACCTGCTCACAGCGCCGCCGTCGAGCCATGAGAGCCTTCCGGATGCTGCTCTACTCAAAAAGCACCTCGCTGACATTCCACTGGAAGCTTTGGGGGCGCCACCGGGGCCGGCGGCGGGGCCTCGCACACCCCAAGAACCATCTTTCACCCCAGGAAGGGGGTGCGACGCCACAGGTGCCATCCCCCTGTTGTCGTTTTGACTCTCCCCGGGGGCCACCTCCACCCCGGCTGGGTCTGCTAGGTGCTCTCATGGCTGAGGATGGGGTGAGAGGGTCTCCACCAGTGCCCTCTGGGCCCCCTATGGAGGAAGATGGACTCAGGTGGACTCCAAAGTCTCCTCTGGACCCTGACTCGGGTAAGGTGGGAAAGGGGTGTGGGGTGGGGATGGGGGGAAAGGGGTTAGGAAGGGATAAGAGCCTGGAGCACCAGGAGCCTGTTGCCATGGTGAGAGTTGGGTTTAGGGAAAGTAGGATGGCAGAGTGACAGCTCCAGAAGAGCTGCAAAATATCTCCATTAAGCCCCACTTTGAGCAGAAAGTAAGCTTGGGATTGAGCCTGGCTGTTTCCCAGTCAGAACTAGGAAACAGATTCCCTAAGTAGGTATCCTGTGGTCTTGAGCGCAGATGCGAAAGGGGAGCTGTGGTTTAGAAAAATCCTGTCCACGGGAAATCCCTCGTCGGCCTCTCAGTATAAGAACCCCTGTGTGTACATCTCCAGAGAGTACCACTCCCACAGTGGTGGGATGGGATCTCTCCCGGTAGTGGAGTACATCATCTTACAGTTGTGAAATAATATTTCCCTTTAGGAGAACTCCAGCCAAACAATTTCAGGCTCTCTACGTCTTTATTACATATTCAACTATTCATTGAGCCATTACAATATGCTGGGTACTGTGCTAGGTGTTTGGCATATAGTGGTGACAAATATCCCTGAAGTTTTCATGTCTAATTGCTAATCCTTTTTTTTCTTCTGTCTATGAGTAGGAACTCTCTCCGTCCCTGTAGAATCTCTTGGACATGTTTATCTCATGCTTATGGGGTCCCCGTTTCTTGGAGTGGGATTGACATTGGTGGATTCTGCTTCAGTGTATCCTCGTGGTCTTCTTTGCGTGCATGAGTTAACCGTGTGCATCCCATTGTCCTTTCCCCTAGGCCAATCTCTCATGCCCATTCCATTTCCCCTGCCTTATAGGCCTCCTTTCGTGTACTCTGCCCAACGGTTTTGGGGGACCATCTGGGCCAGAAGGGGAGCGCAGCTTGGCACCCCCTGATGCCAGCATCCTCATCAGCAATGTGTGCAGCATCGGGGACCATGTGGCCCAGGAGCTTTTTCAGGGCTCAGATTTGGGCATGGCAGAAGAGGCAGAGAGGCCTGGGGAGAAAGCCGGCCAGCACAGCCCCCTGCGAGAGGAGCATGTGACCTGCGTACAGAGTAAGGAGCCCTTGAGCAACTAGCCTCTGCCTCCACCCACTCCTAAAGTCAAGTCTGGAGGCCTTACCCCTCCTCTCTCCCTTTCCACCAGGCATCTTGGACGAATTCCTTCAAACATATGGCAGCCTCATACCCCTCAGCACTGATGAGGTAGTGGAGAAATTGGAGGACATTTTCCAGCAGGAGTTTTCCACGCCTTCCAGGTGAGGCTTGAAAGCCCTCCTTCAAAGGAGGGCTGGGGCCTCAGGGACGTAGGGACGTAGGGACGTAGAGAGAATACTGCTGCCTTTTCTCCCATAGGGCTGTACTTGGGGGAGGAGGAAGCTAGAGCTGAAGGGGAGGACTCTGCAGGCAAGGTGCCGAGTCCTTGGAAGCTGATGGGAGAGTCTTTACCTGGGACCCTGACATGTTCTACTTGAGTAGTCATGTTCTTCTTTCTGGGGAGTGGGCCTTTCGTGGGTCCTCGGAAGGACCCATCATGAGCCGAATAAAAGGGGGTCAGTTAGAATTTGTATTCTAGGGAGTAGTAGGTATTTCTGTGTGCCCCAGCTGCATCAACTTTTGTGTGACTCCACCCTTGACCTACTCAGGAAGGGCCTGGTGTTGCAGCTGATCCAGTCATACCAGCGGATGCCAGGCAATGCCATGGTGAGGGGCTTCCGTGTGGCCTATAAGCGGCATGTGCTGACCATGGATGACTTGGGGACCTTGTATGGACAGAACTGGCTCAATGACCAGGTGAGAAAGGGTAGAGAAACAGGCCTGAGAGGGGATTCAGGGAGCAGGGTGTCTGGGGCCCTCTGCATGGGGGAGCCCTGTACCCATGCCGCACCCTCCATGGCAAGCTGCCTCCCATCTTCTCCCCAGGTGATGAACATGTATGGAGACCTGGTCATGGACACAGTCCCTGAAAAGGTAGGCCCAACCAGATAGGTCAGTACCCAGAAGAACTTCTGCAGTTTTAAGCAGCTTTTTAAGCTCCTTTCATCCTTTTCATTTTACATAGAGAGGGTCTCTGTTTCAGGGAGAGAGGTGGTAGTGGTAGTGTATTAATTTCAAATCTGTAATCTTGGCCCTGGATGTATCAGTTGTTTTCCTTTCTGCCGGTATTTAGTGTTTTTCCCTATGGCCAGCCCCAAGAATCGGGATGGGATCCTATTGTAAAACAAGGTTAAAAAAACAAAAAAGGCTGCCAGGCATGGTGGCTCGTGCCTGTAATCCCAGCACTTTCGGAGGCTAAGGCGGGCAGATCACCTGAGGTTGGGAGTTCAAGACCAGACTGACCAACATGGAGAAACCCTGTAGCTGGGCATGGTGGCGCATGCCTGTAATCCCAGTTACTCAGGAGGCTGAGGGAGGAGAATTGCTTGAACCTGGGAGGCGGAAGTTGCGGTGAATCGAGCTCACGCCATTGCACTCCTGCCTGGGCAACAAGAGCAGAATTCTGTCTCAAAAAAAAAACAAAAAACAAAAAAAACAAAACAAGTTTGGGTGTGGTGACTCATCCCCGTAATCCCAGCACTTTGGGAGGCCAAGGCAGAGGGATCAGCTGAGGTCAGGAGTTCGAGACCAGCCTGGCCAACATGGTGAAACCTTGTCTCTACTAAAAATACGAAAAAGTTAGCTGGGTGTAGTGGTGGGTGCCTGTAGTCCCAGCTACTCGGGAGGGTGAGGCGGGAGAATGGCTTGAACCCGGGAGGCGGAGGTTGCAGTGAGTCGAAATCATGCCACTGCACTCCAGCCTGGGCGACAGAGCAAGGCCCTGCCTCAAAAAAAAAAAAAAAAAAAAGGCCTGGTTTGTTGACTCATGCCTATAATCTCAATGCTCTGGGAGGCCGATGCAGGCAGGCAGACAGATTGCTTGAGGCCAGGAGTTTGAGACCAACCTGGGCAACACAGTGAGACCCTGTCTCTACCAAAAAAAAGAAAAAAAACCCAAAAACCCAGAATTTGTTTTTACTGTCAGTGGACTGAGGAGGGGAGACTTAGTGGGAGAGTCTGAAGTCTTTTAATTCCATTGAGCTTTTTTGTGTCATTGGCACAGGTGCATTTCTTCAATAGTTTCTTCTATGATAAACTCCGTACCAAGGGTTATGATGGGGTGAAAAGGTGGACCAAAAACGTGAGTTTTGAATTGACATCTACTTGTGTAATGCCTTTGCCTCTAAAGAATGAGAGTCTTGTTTTCTATGAGCCCTTTCCCTGACTGTGTTCATTCAGTCTGTCAAAGATTAAACGTCTCCTGCGTGTGTAGGCACTAAAGATACAGTATTAAATAAGGAAAACTTGCCCTTGTGGAGTGAGAATACAGTTAAATTGCAGCTAGCGATAAGTGCTGTGGGCAGATCAAAACAGAATAATGTGAGGCCGGGTGCAGTGGCTCACGCCTGTAATCCCGGCACTTTGGAAGGCCAACTTGGGTGGATCATCTGAGGTCAGGAGTTTGAGACTAGTCTGGCCGACATTGAGAAACCCTGTCTCTATTAAAAATACAAAAATTAGCCCTGTGTGGTGGCAGATGGCCTGTTAATAAGCCCAGCTATTCCGGGAGGCTGAGGCAGGAGAATTGCATGAACCTGGGAGGCAGAGGTTGCAGTGAGCCGAGACCCCCCACCATTACACTTCAGCCTGGGGCAACAAGAGCAAAACTGTCTCAAAAAAAAAACAAAAAAACAAAAACCCAGAGTACTGGGATAGTGTGGAAAGTGGGTACTTTAGATTGGGTGGTCTAGGAAGGCCTCTCATAGCTGAGACTTGAATGAGGAGCAGCCAGCCATTTTCAAATCTGGGAGAGGAGTGTTTAGGCAAAGGGACCAGCAAGTACACAAGACCCATAGTGAAAAGAACAGAGGGCTTGTGGGGGTGACCTGTGTAGTTGGCACAGAGTGAGCAAAGGGAGACCGATACAAAATTCGGTCAGAGAGTAGATCATGTAGGACATACGACATATACGGTAGGCTGAGGAGGGGATTGTATTGTGCGCATACTGAGAAGCCATTGAGTTTTCTGTTCTAAACTCCTGTTTCAATGATAGATTGAAAGGGGGGCAAGAACGGAAGCAGGAACAGGGCACAGTAGTCCAGGTGAGAAACTTGAACTGGAGTGCTAAAGGAAGAGAGAGAGAGTAGTTTTACGTAGGATACATTTTACAAGTAAAACCAGTAGGACTGACAGGCTCTGTGATACTGAGAGATACATATTTGGTCTCCTGACCAGGCTCCTGGCTTTCCACTTGTAAAATCCTTGGAATCTCCAGTGATGTGTGTTTTGTATGCTGATGAGTTGATTCATGGCTAGCCCCTCTAGGTGGCTTCATGATTAGAGGGTTGGAACTTTCAGCCTCACCCCCACCAGCTTCCAGGGAGGGGAAAGGGGCCGAAGGTTAAAGCAGTCACTGAGGATCAGTGATTTAATCAGTCATGCCTAGTAGTGAAGCCTCTAAAAACCTGAAAGCGGCCAGGCGCGGTGGCTCAGGCCTGTAATCCCAGCACTTTGGGAGGCTGACGCGGGCAGATTGCAAGGTCAAGAGATTGAGACCAGCCTGGCCAACATGGTGAAACCCTGACTCTACTAAAAATATGAAAATTAGCTGGGCGTGGTGGTGGGTGCCTGTAGTCCCCAGGAGGCTGAGGCAGGAGAATCGCTTGAACCCCCGAGGCAGAGGTTGCAGTGAGCGGAGATAGTGCTGCTGCACTCCAGCCTGGGTGACAGAGTGAGACTCTTTCTCAAAAAAGAACGAAAAAAAAAAACCCGAGAGGAGGAGTTTGGAGACATTCTAGATAACTGAAGGCATGGAGGTTCCCGCAGGATGGCCTCCAGGCCTCTTCCCAGTACCTTGCCCTGTGCATCTTTTCATCTGTACTCTGTACTACCCTTTGTAATAAACTGGTAAATGTGTTTCCATGAGTTCTGTCAGCTGCTCTAGCAAATTAATCAAATTCAGGGAGGGGGTCATGGGAACGCTGATCTAACCAGTTGGTGAGAAGCACAGATAAAAAAAACCTGGGGCTTAGGACTGACATCAGAATTGGGGGCAGCCTTGTGAGACTGAGCCCTAAACCTGTGACACATTATCTCCAGGTAGATAGCGTTGGAATTGAATTGGGGGATACCCAGCTGTGTCCACTGCAAAATTGCTTGCTTGGTCATTGGTGGAGAGAAAGCCCCACACACTTCTTGGTGACCACAGGTTACAGAAGTATTTTGTGTTGTGAGAGTATAGTAGGAAAGATTTGGTTTTTCCTCCACAGGTTGGATGTGGGAAACGAAGAAAAAGATAGAAGTGGAGGATGATGCCTAGGTTTTTGGCCTATGTAACGGGAAAAGTGGAAGAGGAACAGGTTGCGGGAGGAAAGTCAAGAGTTCTGTGGTTTCCCTGCCCTCCCATTCAAAGGCCGGGAAATTTCTACAGCTAGGCAGGATGATTGGCTCTAGCATTCCTTAATTTCAGTCCTCAAATTCAAGAGCTTACACCCTCAGGGATCTTCTTCCACTTCTCCCAGTAGAGGGAAGGGTGGTGACACACAGTGCAAAACGTGTTGGCCTTCTTCATACTGAGTTTGAGTCCCACTTCTGTCATTTCTTTCTTTTATGACCTTGTGCAAGTCACTACTTTCCAAGCTGCAATTTCCTCATCTCTTAGGTTGAATGTGAGAACTTCCTGGTAGGATTGTTATGAGCATTAACTGAGTGTTTACTTTGTGCTGTATGTTGTTCTAAGTGTATAATGGATATTCACTAGTTTAATCCTCATAACAAATGGATGAGGTGTAGGTACTACTATTTTCACTCTCTGGCAGATAAGGAAACTGAGGTATAGAAGGTTATTAAGTAGGTTGCCCAGTCATAAGCCAGTAAATGGAGGAGCTGGATTTGAATTCTGGCAAGCTGCAGAATCCTGGGCCTGGGTTCTTAGCTGCTAAGTACTTCTCCCTTTAAAGTGTGAAAAGTGCCTGCCCATTATGGATTCTCAAGTGTTCGTTCTGCTGTCACCTCCATTGTCCGACCTTCCTCCCTTACCCCGAAGAGCCGAAACATGCAGATCCTGAGCTTGCCCACGATCTAGGGCCTGGGTCTTCTGTTCTTTCGCTTGGCTCCCTTGCCTGTGTCTCTGTTCCTCTCTAGAACCTTCATGGCAAAAGGCAAGACTTCTGTGTGTTGTACCTGACCTGTGGCACTGTCTCTTTAGGTGGACATCTTCAATAAGGAGCTATTGCTAATCCCCATCCACCTGGAGGTGCATTGGTCCCTCATCTCTGTCGATGTGAGGCGACGCACCATCACCTATTTTGACTCGCAGCGTACCCTAAACCGCCGCTGCCCTAAGGTTTGAGGGGGTAGGAGAGAGATGGGCAAAACGTGGGGAGGTGCAGTGGCAAGGCAAGGGTGGGCTTTGGGCCTTTGAGGGGCGACCTGGGCGTGATGTCTGCCACCACTACCCACCATACTGTGTTCATTTGGGAGATTCAGGGCATCACTTTCTCTCTTTCCCCACCCACGTAGCATATTGCCAAGTATCTGCAGGCAGAGGCGGTAAAGAAAGACCGACTGGATTTCCACCAGGGCTGGAAAGGTTACTTCAAAATGGTGAGTTTCCTGAGGAAGGGGTATAGGGTGTTGGTGGGGATAGTGGTAGAAGGCAGAAATTGAAGCCCTACCCCTGGGAGTCTCCATGTGAAGGGCCTGCTTTTTTTCTCTTCTCTAGAATGTGGCCAGGCAGAATAATGACAGTGACTGTGGTGCTTTTGTGTTGCAGGTAAGCAGATGATGGGGCCACCTCCTCTAGCTCTGAAGTCAGTTGGGTTAAAGGGTTGGGAGGCTGTTCTGTATCCCCTCATTTGGCTCATAGTCAGTTGTGGAGCAGGAAGTAATCTGTTTTAGAACACCAAGACCCTGGCTTCACTGGTCCTCTTCTGGGCTTCTTCATCCCACATTGGGACTGGGTGTCTGGTCTTGGGCCTCTGGCCTTGATAGAGCTCCCTGCTAACCTCCAACTCAGTGTATTTTCTCCATCTAAAACATTCTATCGTGTACCAAGTAGGAACATTAGCTTTAGAGTCAGGCTGTTTTTGAACCCCAGGCTATGGGACCCTGACTCCCTTTGTATGTGAAGTGGGCATGTTCTCTGAAAGATGGAGACACATCTAACATGAAATGTGTAGCACAGGTCCTGACACAGGGGGTTTCTCATGGCCTGCTTTGTTAACACCCAGTATTGCAAGCATCTGGCCCTGTCTCAGCCATTCAGCTTCACCCAGCAGGACATGCCCAAACTTCGTCGGCAGATCTACAAGGAGCTGTGTCACTGCAAACTCACTGTGTGAGCCTCGTACCCCAGACCCCAAGCCCATTAATGGGAAGGGGGACATAGGAGTCCCTTCCCAGGAAACTCCAGTCCCTTTCCCCTCTCGCCTCTTCCCACTCAGTTCCCTTTGGTTTTTCATATTTAAATGTTTCGATTTCTGTATTTTTTTTTTTCTTTGAGAGAATACTGGTTGATTTTTGATGGGCAGGGGGTGGCTACAGAAAAGCCCCTTTCTTCCTCTGTTTGCAGGGGAGTGTGGCCCTGTGGCCTGGGTGGAGCAGTCATCCTCCCCTTTCCCCGTGCAGGGAGCAGGAAATCAGTGCTGGGGGTGGTGGGTGGGCAATAGCATCACTGCCTGCCAGATCTTCAAACTTTTTTATATATATATATATATATATATATAAATGCCACGGTCCTGCTCTGGTCAATAAAGGATCCTTTGTTGATACTTAAGTGGTGGTCTTCCTTAAAGGGCCTCAAATTAGTGGATGCTTAGCTCAGACCTTCCAGCCAGGCTCTTGAGACTAAAGGGGTCAGCTTTCCATCCCTGGCTCAGACACTGCCAACACCATGTCTTCACCCAAACAAATCCCCCAGATAGGAGCAGAGGGCAGGAAGGAGGGAAAGTAGGTATGCCTCAAGAATAAGGGCGTCCGAGAGGGAAGCTGGGGAACTGGACACAAGGGACTGGGGAGGGGACCAGCCAGGATTCATGATAGTACCCCAAAGCCCTTTACAGTTTTCTTTCATCCCTCCATCCTCCAGCCAGGGGAATCCTCCTGTCCCTAGGATATCGCTCTTGATTCCTTCATCCTTGGCACACGTCCAGGCGGTGTCGAATCCATCTTTGCTACAGGGGAAAACAAATTAACATTTGAGTCCAGTGGGGACCGGGAGCAGAAGTAAAGGGAAGTGATAACCCCCAGAGCCCGGAAGCCTCTGGAGGCTGAGACCTCGCCCCCCTTGCGTGATAGGGCCTACGGAGCCACATGACCAAGGCACTGTCGCCTCCGCACGTGTGAGAGTTCAGGGCCCCAAGATGGCTGCCAGGCCTCGAGGCCTGACTCCTGTATGTCACTTCCGTACCGGCGAGAAAGGCGGGCCCTCCAGCCAATGAGGCTGCGGGGCGGGCCTTCACCTTAATAGGCGTTCGAGTTATCCAATGGTGGCTGCATGCCAGAGCGCCTAGGAACTAACGTCACGCCGAGTTGCTGAGCGCCGGCAGGCGGGGCCGGGGCAGCCAAGCCAATGCGATGGCCGGGGCGGAGTCGGGCGCTCTATAAGTTGTCGATAGGCGGGCACTCCGCCCTAGTTTCTAAGGATCATGTCTGCGAGCCAGGATTCCCGGTAAGAAAGACATTTGCAAGAGATTGTGGCTGCTTACCTTTCCGCCCCCCTTCCGACAGGCCCGCTGGGGGTAGCTGAGAGGCCCAGCAGGGTTGCGGGGGAAACCGAGCCGGGGGGGAGGTCCGACCTGGGGGGGCGAGGGGGAAGATCCACGGCCTACGCGGCCACCAGGGTCGAAGCGGAGGGCAGGGACAGCCCGGCTAGGGTCAGGCTTGCGAAGTTTGTTACGAGCCTCGACCAGAGGCGGTGCCGTGCGCGAAGCCCCGGCGCTGAGTGGCGAGACGGGGTCGCGACCTGGCGTGGGAAAGAAAGGTGGAGGCGGCCGCCACTGTGTGTGGCCCAGAGCCGGCAGGTCCGGTTGTCTCCCTGTGCCGGGGGAGGGACGGCGCGCGGGGTTCCGGAGGATTCTGACGGTACCACTCGCGAGAGGCGGGGGTGCCTGGTCCTCAGATCCAGTCACATCGTCGCGGCTAAAACACGGATCGGGGAGAAGAAACCGGCCGTTCAGTGTGCTGGTTTTCTTGACGGCCAGGACTGAGCCTAACCCCGAGGAGCGGCCGCGTGAGGCACCAGGAGCCCACCCGGCGCCGGGCGGGCGGGTCCATTTTGCCGCACAAGCCGGGCTATTGGCAAACTGCGGATGGGCAGGTCCACTTTACTTCGGGGGTGAGCGGCCTGAGGTACGGGAGGGCGACGCTACTTCGCGACGGGGGCGGGCGGGATGTGGATTGTTCCATGGAGGGGTGGGAGACGCCGCCGGGTGGTCGAGGGAGCGAGCACATGGTGGCCTGAGGCGTTCCCCTCCCCCAGTCTGCTTCGCTTCTAAGTGTTGTGCAATCTCCCCCTTTGCTAGCTCGGCTTGGGCTCATTGTGCGCGAGGCCGCCACCGCCCGCGGCCTCCCACATCCGGGCAACGCGAAGGGGGGTTCGGCTGGAGGGAGTGGGGGAGGGCGCGGGCGGGATGACGTGGGGGGAAGGGGATGTCCTACCCTCCGATCTGGGAGGTGAAGGGCGGGACTTCCGGCGCGCTGGTGCTGTGGTGGGAGGTGCACGCGCTGGGGCTTTAAGCGGCTGGGTCGGGCCCACGTGGACCTGGCGGCAAGCACCACCTCTGGGCGCCGTAAGCGCAGCGGCACGCCTGCCAGCCTGTCTTCAGAAAGGGTCCCCCTTATGTCGGGGGTTGCCTGGCCTGAGCCGCTGCCTGCATGGGGCAAAGGCCTCACGCAGTTTTATAGATACTCCTCCTCTGGGTACCTTTTGGGAAACGGTGGGAGTTGGATCTGGAAGAGCAGGTTGATGGCATCATGCAGGCCACTCCTGACAGAGCCCGGTTGTCAGGATTTCTGAGTGCTTCGGTCTGGCAGGGGACAAAATTTGTGCTTTAAACCAACAGATCCAGAGACAATGGCCCCGATGGGATGGAGCCCGAAGGCGTCATCGAGGTGAGACTGGACAAATGAAATTGTGTCCTCTCCCATTACAACTCTCAGCCTTACAGCTGTATAGAGTTAGAGTGGCCTCTTAGATTGATTTCCCAGCCCATCTAGAAGCAGCTGGTTTCCCTAAAGGGAGGAGGGGTTGTAAGCTTTGAGGCTTTGGTTAGTAGGCGCCAGATCCTGTTCGCTCTGGGACTACAGCTCAGCCTCACCTTTTCCACGACTCAAACTTTAATTTCTTTGCATCCCATAGAGTAACTGGAATGAGATTGTTGACAGCTTTGATGACATGAACCTCTCAGAGTCTCTTCTCCGTGGCATCTACGCCTATGGTTTTGAGAAGCCGTCTGCCATCCAGCAGCGAGCCATTCTACCTTGTATCAAGGGTGAGAACTCTCAGTACCAGAAGACATTCTGGACTGTCCCTGACCTGGGTAGAGTGGCATCTGGTTGGTGGTGCCCATCTCATATCAGCCAGGGACAAAGCAACTCCTTGTTCATCCCAGCTTGGCTTCTGATCTGTGCCCATGCCTGGTTCATGCCTTGGACACATACGTTTCCTTTAAAGTGGTGGTATTGTAGCCAGCTTACACTTGTCTCTGCAGCCATAGTTCTAGTCCAGCTTGGTGTGCAACACTAGACGAGTTAATAACTGGTCCTTGTTTCTATCTGGTTCTCATTGTGTAACTGTGTTGACTGGTAAGGTAGTTTGTGAGCCATGAAATACTTGGTTCATTGGTTGCTTACTGGTCTCATTCACCTACGACTTGAATATCCCAAAGTGTATACTCTTTACCACATTTAACTCCTAATTTGTTTGTTTAGGTTACGATGTGATCGCTCAAGCCCAATCTGGGACTGGGAAAACGGCCACATTTGCCATATCAATTCTGCAGCAGATCGAATTAGATCTAAAAGCCACCCAGGCCTTGGTCCTGGCACCCACTCGAGAATTGGCTCAGCAGGTAAGAGTGGTTTCTGTTCCCTCCTTAAAGGCTGATTTAGGGATGATGGGCATAATCCAAGGACCAGAGAAGTGTTCTCTGATCACCACCTTGGGAGGAAGAGAGATGGGTGCCCTAACGCTCTCGAGACCTGCTGGGTTAATTAGAAGCTATTTCTTACCCAAATGTAACCATCACTTCCTCCACCCATTTCCTGAGTCAAATGGGAAGGCTCTTGGGTGAAGCCTGGCTGGCTGGGCAAGTTTGGTGGCTGTGTTCTGAATAAGCACCATCACCATGGGCTAAGAGACACCTCAGTGGTGGGGGTGCTATTATGGTAGTCAGAGCAGATGGACAGTGGACAGTTTTGTTGTTTGGTTTTTTATGTTTTTTTTTTTTTTTTTTTTGGGAGACAAGAGTCTGTGTCACTCAGGCTGGAGTGTAGTGGCGCTATCTCAGCTTACTGCAAGCTCCGCCTCCCAGGTTCACTCCATTCTCCCGCCCTCAGCCTCCCAAGTAGCTGGGACTACAGGCGTCTGCCACCATGCCCAGCTAATTTTTTTGTATCTTTTAGTAGAGATGGGGTTTCACCATGTTAGCCAGGATGGTCTCGGTCTCCCGACCTCATGATCCACCTGCCTCAGCCTCCCAAAGTGCTGGGATTACAGGTGTGAGCCACCACGCCCAGCTGGACAGTCCTTTTTTCACCTTGGCTTAATGCCTAGAGCTGTTTCATGCCTGGGGCACACACAATTCTAATGCTGGACTTATTCTGGGTCATGCTGCGACACTCATCTCAACTAGAGTATTGAGGCTCAGAGCATGTTTTTTAAATGTTCTGTGGCAGGTGCAGTGATTATTCTGGGTGCGGATAATGTAAGAAGTTACAGCAGAGCTCCATTCTAAGGCACTTGGCTCTCAGTTTTCTCAGAGTGAACATGGCTCGTAGCTTTTGATCCTGTGGTAGGAGTACAATAGGACATGGATATGCATCACCTGTTCTATAAAACTGGTTGCTGGCCGGGCGCGGTGGCTCACTTGTGTAATCCCAACACTTTGGGAGGCTGAGGCAGGCAGACCACTTGAGATCAGGAGTTGGAGACCAGCCTGGCCAACATAGTGAAACCCCATCTCTACTAGAAATATAAAAACTAGCCGGGCGTAGTGGCATGTGCCTGTTATCCCAGCTACTTGGGGGAGGCTCAGGCAGGAGAATTTAACCCAGGAGGCGGAGGCTGCAGTGAGCCGAGATTGTGCCATTGCACTCCAGCCTGGGCGATGAGCAAAGCTCTGTTTCAAAACAAACAAAACAAAACTGGTTGCTGCGCCGGGCGCGGTGGCTCAAGCCTGTAATCCCAGCACTTTGGGAGGCCGAGGCGGGCGGATCACAAGGTCAGGAGATCGAGACCATCCTGGCTAACATGGTGAAACCCCGTCTCTACTAAAAATACAAAAAACTAGCCGGGCGTGGTGGCGGGCGCCTGTAGTCCCAGCTACTCGGAGGCTGAGGCAGGAGAATGGCCTGAACCTGGGAGGCGGAGCTTGCAGTGAGCGAGATCGGCCCACTTGACCCCAGGCGGGGGGACCCAGCGCGAGACTCCGTCTCAAAAAAAAAAAAAAAAAAAAACTGGTTGCTGCATGACGAGGCAGTTGGTCAAATTAGCTTTCAGAAAGTTATGGGTTCTAAATATCTAGAGTAAGAAACTGAATTAATTATCTGAGCGGCCTTACTGTGAATCACTGTACACTCAGGAACCAGACTGAGTTGAAATCCTGTCTTTGCCACCTATTGACAGCACGATCTTAAGTGGATTTTAGCCTCTGCCTGTTTCTCAGCTGAATGTGAGTGTAATAATAGTGCATGCCCCAAAGTTGTTGGTTAGGAATAAATACATGAAAAACATTTAAGAATGGTGCCTGGCACAGCTGTAGCTAATATGTGAGCACCTATCTTTCTCTGTGCTCAGATACAGAAGGTGGTCATGGCACTAGGAGACTACATGGGTGCCTCCTGTCATGCCTGTATTGGGGGCACCAACGTGCGTGCTGAGGTGCAGAAACTGCAGATGGAAGCCCCCCACATAATCGTGGGGACCCCTGGCCGAGTGTTTGATATGCTTAACCGGAGATACCTGTGTGAGTAATTCAGTTCTCCAACCCCTGGGTCACTTCGCTCTTGCGCATGCTTTCCAGTCTTTCAGTGTAAGCCAAAGTCATTCCCACAGATGCTGGTTTCCCTCTGGGGAAGAGCTGCTCTGTGATGGAGCCCATGCGTGTCATCTGAGCCTCTGGCTTCCCTGCCAGTGCAGCCCAGGCAGTGTCCTACTTCCCAGGGCTGTTTTCTGGCTTGGCGGGAACGTCCTGGGCAAAGGATCAGTCTTTGTACTCTGAGAGCAGACTACTCGGCCCCTCTCTGTTTTTTGTCAGCAAAGTTGGATGTATCTCTCCTACATTTCCCTGATTATATGCTATATATTGGCTTTTTTTTCCTTCTCTAGCTCCCAAATACATCAAGATGTTTGTACTGGACGAAGCTGACGAAATGTTAAGCCGTGGATTCAAGGACCAGATCTATGACATATTCCAAAAGCTCAACAGCAACACCCAGGTGAGGGCGGCCTTGCTCGAATCGCTAATGATTCTGGAAGAAAAATATCAAGTGCCAGGGGAACCAAACTCTGGATTCTTGTCCCTGAGCCTTTTTATGCATCCACTTCAGTTTTAGGTGTGGCTAGGGAAGGGAGCAGACCTTGGGAAGGATCCACTGCTCTAAGGCTGGCCTTTTTTTCCACTAGGTAGTTTTGCTGTCAGCTACAATGCCTTCTGATGTGCTTGAGGTGACCAAGAAGTTCATGAGGGACCCCATTCGGATTCTTGTCAAGAAGGAAGAGTTGACCCTGGAGGGTATCCGCCAATTCTACATCAACGTGGAACGAGAGGTGGGGCCCAGTGCAGGAGGCGGGCCTGGTAGTGAGTTGTTGGGTATAGCCCCTGACTGATTTTTGTCCCCTCACCTGCAGGAGTGGAAGCTGGACACACTATGTGACTTGTATGAAACGCTGACCATCACCCAGGCAGTCATCTTCATCAACACCCGGAGGAAGGTGGACTGGCTCACCGAGAAGATGCACGCTCGAGATTTCACTGTCTCTGCCATGGTGTGTTTGCCCGCTGCCAGCCCCTTGTGGGTCTGCCGGTCAGAAGTGTCCTACTTGAAGCCAGGGTTCCCGGAACCCATGTGCCTACCTGGTTTGTTTTCTCTTCTAGCATGGAGATATGGACCAAAAGGAACGAGACGTGATCATGAGGGAGTTTCGTTCTGGCTCTAGCAGAGTTTTGATTACCACTGACCTGCTGGTGAGTAGAGGGAATTGACAGGAAAGGCAGAAGGGAGGATCCAAGGTGATTCCTGATCCAAGGTGATTCCCTCTCCAAGGGGACATCCAGTGCCCCTCTCAGGAAAGTAGCAGCTTGGAATAGAATCTGGCATGCCTAAGGCCTTTGGGGAACAGGGATGCTTATTTCCTCCGCCTTCCTTGGCTGCCTACATGGATGCCTAAGTGTCTCTTCGGGATAGTGTTCTCTCATGCACATGCTGAAGAGTTGTCTTTCTTGATGTAGGCCAGAGGCATTGATGTGCAGCAGGTTTCTTTAGTCATCAACTATGACCTTCCCACCAACAGGGAAAACTATATCCACAGGTAAGAGTAGATCTGGAACACTCCTCCATCCCCTCACGCCTGGCCCTCCCTGGGCTAAAGTTCCTGATGTTCCTCATCCCTTTCCTTGTTTTCCAGAATCGGTCGAGGTGGACGGTTTGGCCGTAAAGGTGTGGCTATTAACATGGTGACAGAAGAAGACAAGAGGACTCTTCGAGACATCGAGACCTTCTATAACACCTCCATTGAGGAAATGCCCCTCAATGTTGCCGACCTCATCTGAGGGGTTGTCCTGCCACCCAGCCCCAGCCAGGGCTCAATCTCGGGGGGCTGAGGAGCAGCAGGAGGGGGGAGGGAAGGGAGCCAAGGGATGGACATCTTGTCATTTTTTTTCTTTGAATAAATGTCACTTTTTGAGGCAAAAAAAGAAGGAACCGTGAACATTTTAGACACCCTTTTCTTTGGGGTAGGCTCTTGCCCCAGGCGCCGGCTCTTCTCCCAAAAAAACACTAATCCATTTCCCTAACCTAGTAACCTCCAGATCCCAGAGGCTCTCCTCACCTCAGCTGAGCTCCTTTGAAAGTGATTCAGGGGACTACGTCACTCAGCCTCATTTGCTGGACCAAATCTGGAGGGAGAACCCCTAAAACCCCTGAGTGAGGTTGCCCAGGGGGTTTGTCCCCAGGTGGGGGGAAGCAGGGGAGAGAAAATGGTAGCCATTTTTACATTGTTTTGTATAGTATTTATTGATTCAGGAAACAAACACAAAATTCTGAATAAAATGACTTGGAAACTGCCTGTTTGGGCTTCTCATTTCTTACCTCCCCTTCCCTCTCCCACCTGCTACTGGGTGCATCTCTGCTCCCCCCTTCGCCAGCAGATAGTTACCTTTGGGCTGTGTTGCTTTCTTGTCACCATCTAAGAGTTCCCAGACACTGGAAAGCCATGTTCTCCGCTCTGAGAACAGTGATGCTGACTGGAGTGCTGCCCCTCTATAAAAGGCTGGGTGTGGATGATCACAAGCCCCTCACGTGCCTCAGCCAAGAGGAAGTACAGGGGTCAGCCCCGAGGTCCAGGGGAAAGGGGAGTGGAGACACTGATTTCCCTACCACTGAGGGAGGGGCCTGGGTCTCAGCTGTTCCCATAGCCATCTGCCACAACTCCCAAGCAAGTTTTGCTGAGTTTGACACATGGATCCCTATGGATCAACTGCCCTAGGACTCCCTTTCATGTACCCATGTGACCCTGTTGACTTTGCCCTGATGAAGCAGGGGCCAACAGTGCCCTACCTTAATTACAAAAACTAATGACTAAGAGAGAGATGGCTAGAGCTGAGGCCCCTGAGTCAGGCTGTGGGTGGGATCATCTCCAGTACAGGAAGTGAGACTTTCATTTCCTCCTTTCCAAGAGAGGGCTGAGGGAGTAGAGCTGAGCAACTGGTGCAGACAGCCTCGCTGGACTTGGGGTGAGGTAGTTCAGCCATGAGGCTGGCTGTGCTTTTCTCGGGGGCCCTGCTGGGGCTACTCGCAGGTAAGGAGAAAGGAGGCTGAGGGGAGGGGGCCCCTGGGAGGGAGCCTGCCCCTGGGTGGCTAACCATCTCCTCTCTGCCAAAAGCCCAGGGGACAGGGAATGACTGTCCTCACAAAAAATCGGCCACTCTGCTGCCATCCTTCACGGTGACACCCACGGCTACAGAGAGCACTGGAACAACCAGCCACAGGACTACCAAGAGCCACAAAACCACCACTCACAGGACAACCACCACAGGCACCACCAGCCACAGACCCACGACTGCCACGCACAACCCCAACACCACCAGCCACAGAAACGCCACGGTTCATCCAACAAGCAACAGCACTGCCACCAGCCAGGGACCCTCAACTGCCACTCACAGGCCTGCCACCACTAGTCATGGAAATGCCACAGTTCATCCAACAAGCAACAGCACTGCCACCAGCCCAGGACTCACCAGTTCTGCCCACCCAGGACCACCTCCGCCCTCTCCGAGTCCTAGCCCGGCCTCCAAGGAGACCATTGGAGACTACATGTGGACCAATGGTTCCCAGCCCTGTGTCCACCTCCAAGCCCAGATTCAGATTCGAGTCATGTACACAACCCAGGGTGGAGGAGAGGTAAAGCTAAAAACGGGTACAAGAGGGGAGGGAGGCAGGACTGGCTACAGGCTCAGAGGGAAGAAGGAAGACAGGACGGGGAATATTGGCTGGCATCGCATGCAATCTTGTGACCTTCTGATCTTTAACTTCCGCAGGCCTGGGGCATCTCTGTACTGAACCCCAACAAAACCAAGGTCCAGGGGAGCTGTGAGGGTGCCCATCCCCACCTGCTTCTCTCATTCCCCTATGGACACCTCAGTTTTGGATTCATGCAGGTATAGCCATGACCTCAGTCTCACCCCTCACTCAGCCTCCCGGCGCCCCACCCCTCCCAATCCTGCACCCTACCCCTTCCTCTGTGAAGAGGGATGCCACCTGCTTTCCTGTTTGCCCCACAGGACCTCCAGCAGAGGGTTGTCTACCTGAGCTACATGGCGGTGGAGTACAACGTGTCTTTCCCCCACGCAGCACGTAAGTAACCTCCTTCCCTTTCTCATTGCTACCACTAGACACCAGGGTTCCTGAAAGGACTAAGCTGGGGCCAGGGAGGTGGACAGGATCTAACCCTTCCTCACTCCTCCAGAGTGGACATTCTCGGCTCAGAATGCATCCCTTCGAGATCTCCAAGCACCCCTGGGCCAGAGCTTCAGTTGCAGCAACTCGAGCATCATTCTTTCACCAGCTGTCCACCTCGACCTGCTCTCCCTGAGGCTCCAGGCTGCTCAGCTGCCCCACACAGGGGTCTTTGGGCAAAGTAAGACCTACCTACTCCTTCCCTCCTAGAATCCTCCCACTGCACTGAAAACCCCTTCCCCAGGCCCATAAGCCACTCATCTCTCTTCTTAACCCCCCAAATCTCCTCCCTCTCCCAGCTTGTCATGGCTATAGGGCAGCTGTCCTCCCATCCTCTACAAGATTCTGCCAGTTTCCCCCTTTGGTCACTGCTGAGTCACTGCGGTGAGCTCCTCACCAATCTCCTACTCCCTAGCATCCCCCCATTCCCTCCTCCCACCTTCATCCCAACCACCACGTCACTGTAATACCTACCTGCCCTATCCTTCCGCCAGGTTTCTCCTGCCCCAGTGACCGGTCCATCTTGCTGCCTCTCATCATCGGCCTGGTTCTTCTTGGCCTCCTTGCCCTGGTGCTTATTGCCTTCTGCATCGTCCGGAGACGCCCATCCGCCTACCAGGCCCTCTGAGCATTTGCTTCAAACCCCAGGGCACTGAGGGGGTTGGGGTGTGGTGGGGGGGTCCCTTATTTCCTTGACATGCAACTGTCTCAAAGACAAAGTTATTTTCCTTCCCTTTCTTGAAGAACTAAAATAGAGCCGGGCGCGATGGCTCATGCCTGTAATCCCAGCACTTTGGGAGGCTGAGGCAGGCAGATCACTGGAGGTCAGGAGTTTAAACACCAGCCTGGCCAACATGGTGAAACCCCATCTCTACTAAAAATACAAAAAATTAGCCGGGTGTGGTGGCATAATCCCAGCTGGCCTGTAATCCCAGCTCCTTGGGAGGCTGAGGCAGAATTGCCTGAACCCAGGAGGTGGAGGTTGCAGTAAGCCGACATCGTGCCACTGAGCCAAGATCGCGCCACTGCACTCCAGACTGGACGACTGAGCCAGACTGTCTCAAATAAATAAATAAGAGATAATGCAGTTGGGAGGAGGGAGGGGAGAGAGTTTTATTAAATGTGACGAACTGTCCCCCCAAGAGGAGAGTAGCAAAATATATGCGTATCTTTGACTTGGGGTTTTCCTTGTCCTGCCAGGATTAAAAGCCATGAGTTTCTTGTCACATGCCTTTCTGTGCTTTCCATGGCTGGGTCTCAGCGAGCCGGAAGCAGCTGCTGAGGAGGGATGAAAATGTCAATGTGTGACGATGCCTCATGGGTTTACCCCCCAAAGCCTGGCACAGCTGGTGTTGGATCTGCCGTGCCACCCTTCCTTCCTCCTCTTGGGGCCACTGGCTGCTCCAGTACCCTATCGCTGGCAAGCCGGTAGAGCCATTCGCCCCTGCAGCCTTCCTCCTGACCCTCCTACAGTTTCAGATGCAGCAGACAGACAAAGCCAGGAGTGCGAGGCTGTGGAATTTCATTCCCAAAGGCAGCGCCAGTGACTCCTGAGCAATGAGAATGTCCTGTCCTGTCCACCGTATTTAGGGCCAGCAGAAGAGCCCGATTAAACCCTCGCAGCAAGCACCTGGGATGCTCCTATCCCACCTGCAAGGGGTTGAATCAAGCAGGAGCAGTAGGTACTCTGACCTCCACTGGCGGCTCCTGGGAACAGCACGCCCCTTACACAGGGCCACCCGCCAAGTCTAACTTCATGCCCCCAGTATTTGAGGTGAGGCGAGTCATTCTCAGGACAGCCAAGGTCCCGATTCTAGAAAGGGCCTCCCAGATGGCCACAGCCTGCACCACAAGTGAGCGCCAGTCCCACCCTTTACAGTAGGCTGTGGCGCAATCCCTGAAGCCAGGATGAGCAGCACCCCCCAGCCGTACGAGCCCCGGGAGGCTTCCGGCCTCCAAAGCCAGAGACTTCCCCACAAGGGCAGCCCCACCTCTGCCTGCAGACATCCGTGTGACCTTGCAACGGGTGGGCACCGTGGGTTGGCGTCCCGGCGCTGGGTAACGAAGCACAACGCTCCCACCAGGTAGTCCAAGGTGCCCTTTCCCAAGCGGAGCTGCAGGGTCCACTCGGCCTCGCCGAAGTCTCTGCCCAGCACGTGGTGCGCCCTCGGGCCAGCGGGGAGCGGGAGAACCCCGGGGCTGCATCGCCAGGCCTCGGCTCCCCGGAGCCGGCCAGCTCTGTGCCCCACGGGTGATTCAAGGGTTGCCCTTCCCTGCCCTGGGCTCGCCTCCCCCACCTCCTCCTCTACTTCACTGTCCCGGGCCCAGCAGTTGCCGGCGCACTCATGCTCCGAGGCCTGAGCCAACCGAAGCGAGGCAAGCACGGGGCCCTGCGCGCAACGCGGCACCTAAGGAGGCCTGCCCGGTGCAGACTCTCCTGCTCCCACCGGCGCCCTTCCCTCTAGAGACGTCGAGAGAACTGGAGCTAGTGGCGCCCCCACCCAACGCCACCTCGGAGACTCGGGCTCCTTCTCTCTCAACTTCGAACAATACAGAGTGTGCTACGGAAAGACAAGATGGCGCCCAGCAAGAGGAGCGGAGAAAGGGGTGTAAATCTTACTTCCAAACTGGAAGCGCCAACAAAGGCGTGGGAGGTCTAACTGCGCAGGCGTGCAGCTTCGGCAAGCTTCAGAATTCCAACTGCCGGGCGCGTCCAAAACGTGGTCCCCGACTGAGACTTATTTTACGCCACTAGAGCGGGGGTGGGTAGCGTCAGAAAGAGCGAGGAGCAGGGGACGGGCCAGCTTCGCCGCGGGAAAGGAACGGGAGGCGGAGTGTCCGCAGCGCGCACGCGCAACGAAAGTCAATGGCGGTCTGGAGAGACTGGCGGAAGCTAGCTTTGCAATATGGCGGCCGAGGCGGATGGACCGCTTAAACGGCTGCTCGTGCCGATTCTTTTACCTGAGAAATGCTACGACCAACTTTTCGTTCAGTGGGACTTGCTTCACGGTGAGTTTTATTCAGCATCCAATCCAAGTCCTGCTCGAGTGACCGTGGACCCTTAGTCCAAGGCTTGATCGGCGACTAAGTGATGGCAGTCCCTGCCGCCACGCCGAGCTGAGCGGAAGTCATTTCTGAGAGGGGCGGAAGTGTCTCGGGCCCCTTAGAGGGAGGACGCCATATTTGTGCCAGTGGGGAAGTCACCGGGTGGAATTACTTCTTTGTGAGATTTGAGCTTTAGCGACAATAAAAGACGAAAAGACTCAACTTTTATAAAACAAAATAAAAGTCAAGTCAAATCATGCCAACCTTTATTAGATCGCTAGCAGGGTTAAGCTTAATTCAAAGCCCCTGATGAATTGGGCCTTTATTGCACCCCCAAAGGCTCCGCCACCCTGATTGCTTTCTTTCCAGCCTCCAGGTTTGCTCATAGTCTGATTTCGGAATAATTTGCCTCCTTTCCTTTTTGATTGCGAGACAGCTTCACAACAAGGCCCACCGTCAGACCATTTGGGAAGCGTCAGTCTGCCCCTCTCTTGAACTCGTGGGGCACTTTGTTTTAGCCGCATTCATGACCCATGAGAGTCTGACTCCCACTGGACCAAGCTCCTTGAGGGGAAGTATTCAAGGCTAGATAAGTTGTAGATGGCCAGGGCATAAAAGCAAGTCCTGAAAGGGTAAGGTTTAGTCCCTGAGTAGGGGCCAGGGACAGTCAGAGTGTTCAAGAAAGAGTGGTATGGGACGGGCACGGTGGCTCACGCCTGTAATCCCAGCACTTTGGGAGGCCGAGGCAGGTGGATCACCTGAAGTCAGGCGTTTGAGACCAGCCTGGCCAACAGGGTGAAACCCCGTCTCTACTAAAAATACAAAAAATTAGCCGGACATTGTGGCAGGCGCCTGTAATCCCAGCTACTTGGGAGGCTGAGGCAGGAGAATCTCTTGAACCCAGGAGGCAGAGGTTACAGTGAGCCGAGATCGTGCCATTGCACTCCAGCCTGGGCAACAAGAGTGAAACTCCGTCTCAAAATTAAAAAAAAAAAAAAAAGTATGAAGACTTGTCTTTGGTGAGAGAAGACATGTGAAATGGGGCACCCATTGGCCCAGAGAAGGGAGATAAAGGATTAAAAAACTCTTGGGCATTTCTCAACTTGGCATTTCTTAACTTTATACGGGGAAGCAATGGAGAGCCATGGAGGTCAAGCCAAATTTGGATGTTAATTTATAGGGAAGGGAATATTGGATGTGGCAGGTGGTAGGCATTGGAGAAAAGCTGTTTTGGAAAGTAATAGTCTGGGGCCCAGCGCGGTAGCTCGAGCCTATAATCCCAGCACTTTAGGAGGCTGAGGCAGGTGGATCATCTGAAGTCAGGAGTTCGACACCAGCCTGGCCAACATAGTGAAACCCCGTCTCTACTAAAAACACAAAAATTAGCCAGGCATGGTGGTGTGCACCTGTAATCCTAGCTACTTGGGAGGCTGAGACAAGATAATTGCTTGAACCTGAGAGGCAGAGGCTGCAGTGGGCTGAGATCGGGCCACTGCACTCCAGCCTGGGTGACAGAGCAAGACTGTCTCAAAAAAAAAAAAAAAAAAGTATAGTGGTTTGGAGCAGGAAAGACGAGGCCTTTTTCGCTGCCCTCCGTCCCTCCTCCCCACAAGACAATGCAAGACCGTGGTGTGGGTAAGAGGGGTTGGGGAGAGCCCACAGGAGCTTCAAGCCCTGGCCTCGGTTTCAGACATCTCCTGTCTGCTTACCCTTTTTTCTCTCCTCAGTCCCCTGCCTCAAGATTCTCCTCAGCAAAGGCCTGGGGCTGGGCATTGTGGCTGGCTCACTTCTCGGTATGTCTCTTATCTTTCTTTCCTGCTGTTGGGTTGAGGTGGAGGTTCTGAGAGGCCGTCAGCTGTGTAGGCGTTCATTCTGTAGCTGTTGTGTTGCATCCCAAAGAATGGAGACTCCTCAGTCCTACTTTTCTCATCTTTCCCCTAGTAAAGCTGCCCCAGGTGTTTAAAATCCTGGGAGCCAAGAGTGCCGAAGGATTGAGTCTCCAGTCTGTAATGCTGGAGCTAGTGGCATTGACTGGGACCATGGTCTACAGCATCACTAACAACTTCCCATTCAGGTGAGGGGCTCACTCTTCCTCCCCAAGGGTAATACCCACAACTCTAATGGGGATTAAGGTGAGGGAGGTTACAGGGCAGGAAAGTGGCCAGGCCGGGTGGCTAGTGCCTTTAACCCCAACACTTTGGGAGGCCAAGGTGGGTGGATCACCTGAGGTCAGGAGTTCAAAACCAGCCTGGCCAACATGGTGAAACCCTCTCTACTAAAAATACAAAATTAGCTGGGTGTGGTGATGTGCACCTGTAATCCCAGCTACTTGGGAGGCTGAGGCAGGAGAATCACTTGAACCTGGGAGACAGAGGTTGCAGTGAGCTGAGATTGTGCCACTGCACTCCAGCCTGTGCACGAAGATCTGCAGTTTTTTTTTGAAACTCTGTCTCAAAAAAAAAAAAGGGATGAGGGGCCAGGAAAGTTTTAAGCCCTTTTAAAAACCTAATCATCACCAGTGGAGGTGACCTTGAAAAGGGGTGAGCATCCCAAGAATGGCCACGATTGAGAATGAGCCAATCCCGTGCGGGGGCTGCAGAGAAGTGTGATCAGAGCATGGTGTCCCTGGATGGATGGGCTATGGAGGCTTTCCCTGCCTCTTTCTAGGCCCGCCTTTCTTCCTCCCAACTCTTGACTCTGCAGCTCTTGGGGTGAAGCCTTATTCCTGATGCTCCAGACGATCACCATCTGCTTCCTGGTCATGCACTACAGAGGACAGACTGTGAAAGGTGCTGGGGATTTCCCTAAGAGCAGGCTGTGTGGTTCCTGGGAACCCTGCTGGGAACTCAGGCCTGGGAAAGCCAAATGATGTTGGGAGATTGACAAGGACTCCTGTCTCCCCACCCCTAGGTGTCGCTTTCCTCGCTTGCTACGGCCTGGTCCTGCTGGTTCTTCTCTCGCCTCTGACGCCCTTGACTGTAGTCACCCTGCTCCAGGCCTCCAATGTGCCTGCTGTGGTGGTGGGGAGGGTGGGTACCAGGAGCAAGGGACAAGATGTTGGGGGGCAGGGTGGAGGGGAAAGAGTGGAAGGTCAAAGTGTGGGGGTGTTGGACTTGGGGGAGTGTGGGAGGAGCTCAGGTGACAGAGCCAAAGGTCTCAACTCCTCCCCTAGCTTCTCCAGGCAGCCACCAATTACCACAATGGGCACACAGGCCAGCTCTCAGCCATCACAGTCTTCCTGCTGTTTGGGGGCTCCCTGGCCCGAATCTTCACTTCCATTCAGGTGAGTGCAACATCTTCCTTCTAGAAGGCACTAAAACCTCATCTTTCTTCTCCCAGCTAAGGGCCAAAGCTGCCCCGTCAGGATCCTTTGTCCATAAGGGAACCTTTCTTGAGCTATGCTGAAGGGTAACGCTGGCTCTGTCTCTTGCAACCAGGAAACTGGAGATCCCCTGATGGCTGGGACCTTTGTGGTCTCCTCACTCTGCAACGGCCTCATCGCCGCCCAGCTGCTCTTCTACTGGAATGCAAGGCCTCCCCACAGGCAGAAAAAGGCCGAGTAGAGCCAGCTACTGGAGTCATTCCGTTTCCACTCATTCACCCAACCTCAGGGTTCTCCCCATCTGAGCCAGCCTGCTGGTGTGACTTACTCATCCTCCATTCCTCTGCATTTGCAGACTTTCTAAGCCAGGGTTGGCTGTGGTGGAAACAAATGGTTGATGGATCCAGATCCTTAGAAAAGGAGAGGATGGGGGTAGAGTCTCCTAAGCCAAAATTTTGACATTTGAGTGCTTTTCTAAGCCCTGTACATGAACTATTAACTCAGTCATTCAGCCAAGCCTCCTCCTCTAGCAGCAATTTCCAGCTGTTTAACACTATCCTGGGTAAATGTTTTACCCTGTCCTCCAGCCTCCCTGCTTCCCTTCTGGCCTTAGAAGATGGAGCCTGGAAGGCAGAGTGGAGGGGACTGGGGGCCTGTGGCTGCCTCCCCGCCTCAGCCCGGCTGGGACTGTTTCCCAGACCCCAGTGCTGAGGTGGGGGAAGGGGGACGGAGAATGACTCAGGCAGGGCCCCAGGGTGGGGTGAGGAGGTTCCTGCTCTGGCAGGTCTAGGCGGAAGGGAGTGGAGATGGGGCTGGTTCCTGCTGCAGTGAGGGGAACAGATGGGACAATAAAGACTGGAGACTGAGTTGAATAATACAAAACTGTTTAATACTACCAAAAATATAACTGTGTGTTGTGCGGCTCTCCCTGGCTTTCGTGGGAGGACTGCAGGCGGCGTCTGCACTGTAGTCCAACAGGAGAAAGGGTTGACAGCCTGGGGTAGGGGATGCTGCTGGATTAAAAAAGGAGGATGAGGCACGTCCGGTGAGGTCTGAGTCCAAGAGAGTTAGAGGTGGGTTAGGGGCATGGGGGCACCAGAAAGGGGAGGGTTGTATGGAGTGGGAGAGCCAGGGGGCAGGTAGTGGGTATAGGGGGGCAGCAGCTCCCCCTGGAGCCTAGGGTCACTCTGAGGGAGGGAGCACGATGAGGGGGCCTCCAGTTTGCAGTGGGAAGAGCTGCAGAGAGAAACAAGAGGTTAGAGGGCACCTCCCTGGGTTGGAGGTGAGTTCGACCAATTCTGGGCAGACAGGGTAGAGCTTGCCACCCACCCAGCCCGGGCTACCCAGCCCGCTGGGCGCAGGAGGCATGGAAGCCGACCCGGGGATAGAGAGCCCGCGGCCCTGTTGGGGCACGCTCGGGAGCGGGCTTGCGTGCTGCACGGCTGTTTTCCTCTTGGGGCTGGGGAGTCAGGCCAGGAAGGGGCAGAATGGGCTTGGCCTCTCCTTGCCCTGGGGGCTGGGAGAGGAAGCTGGGTCACACACAGGCCAGAAGCAGGGGGGAAACAGGGCATCTAACTAGGACACAATCGCATCCAGGGGTCCGTCACCGGGCCCTGCAGGGCCATCAACTTCAGACTGAGATGGAAACGCCCTCTGGGAGAACCCTGACCCGCCCCACCCTACACAGGTCCCGAAGGTACTGGCGCCTGTGCCCGCCACACCTTGGCCGAGAGTGGCCTCTGCTTGGGTGGGCTCCCGTCCTCCGGCATCCGCCCCCACCAAGGCTCCAGGAGAGGGGCGCATGGGCCCTCCGTCTTCAGCCCGCTTCCCAGGCACTCACCCATAGCTGCCGGGCAGGTAGGCTGTCGAATAGTTGGGGGGTCTGTACCCAAAGCCTCTGCTAGGTTGGGTGGTCGCGTACCCCGGCCCCCAGATCGCGCCGCCGCCGGCCAGGCTACCTCTTCCCTGTCCGCAGCGGGAAGGTCCGGCGCCCGAGCTCTTGGCCTTGCGCCGAGGGCGGTACTTGTAGTCGGGGTAGTCGCGCAGGTGCCGGGCGCGGAGCCGCTTGGCCTCCTCCACGAAGGGCCGCTTCTCGTCCTCGCCCAGCAGCTTCCACTGCGCGCCCAGGCGCTTGGAGATCTCAGAGTTGTGCATCTTGGGGTTCTGCTGCGCCATCTGGCGGCGCTGAGCGGAGCTCCACACCATGAACGCGTTCATGGGCCGCTTCACCTTCTCCAGGGGCAGTGCCCCGGGGGCCGCGGGGCTCCCAGCGCCCTCCCGCTCCTGGGGTCCCGAAGATGAAGACGCAGAAGCCGTGGGAGCAGGAGGCTCCAGGCTCCAGGCCTGGTCCTGTGAGGAGCACGGTAGCGCCATGGGTTGGGAGAAGCCTTAAGAGGGCGTCCTGAATGCCCTCCCCTCAACGTGAAGCGTCGATCCTGAAAATGGAGGGGTCTTCCCAGTCTGGAGTCGTTGCTGAGGAACTTGGGTCCTTAAAAAGTATATTTTATCCCCAAGCCCAGCGCTTAAACTAGAGCCTTTGCTTCCAACCAGTTCGGCACACTTTGGGGAGAGTCGAATGCAAAATCCGCTGTCTGATGCCCCGGCACTGAAGAGGTGCTGCTCTGAGGCCTACTGAATGGGGGGATCCCCCCGGTCCCTCTCCCCGACCCGCAGCTGCGATCAGACCGACCTTCCGTGGAGAGGGTAAACCATAAACCGCTTTGTGGTCTCCGGAGTTCCCGCAGCTGCCAGGCGCGGATGACCCAGAACTCTCCCACCTGGGCTCAGCGTTTGTGGCAGGCGGGCCAGCCCTGGGAACAGCTTTTAAAGACTGACTCCGCCCCTGGCCCTCCCAGAACACTGCACCTCCTTAAGGGCGCCAACATCCGCTGCCCGTAGGTAAACCCAGGTGTCCTGTTTGTCCCAGCCCCCAACACCCTCAGGGTGCCACGCCCCCCCCACCCAAGACCTGATGTCAGGCCTTCCAGCCCGTGGCTGATTGCCTCCCCTCCCTGAGCACAGGCAATTTAAAGCCAATTCTTTCCACAATGGGATCAAGCACAGGCTGATCAAGTGCCCTCAGGGCCTGAGTTGTGCTGAGAGGAGCTTGGGAGCATCCACGACCACCAACTCAAACCCTTTCCTGGCGCCTGTTGCTCCTCAAATCCCAGACCTGCCCTGGGGCAAGAAAGGCCGAGGAGAGAGACCATTTTTGTTTCCTGAGTCATTCCAGCAGGTGCTTGGGCCGTGATTCAACCCCTTTCCCAAGTGAGAAAACTTAAGCCCTCCCAACTCCAGTCCCTAAACCTAGATTTCTCGACTGCCATTGAATTATGGCAAGTTTTATCTTCAGTCCTCCCAGTCATGAGGGGGGAGCCAGGAAACCTAGGACAACTCGAGTTGAGAGGTCTGTGATGTGCATGCCGGATGAAAAGCCTGGAGCCAGATCAGAACACCACCAAGAAGGCCGGGCCCCAGGCTCCAGAGGCTGCCGTCAGGGAACCCTGCTCCTCATTCTGCCCAACGGCCCAGCCCAAGCCCCAGGCCTCAGGTAATCGGATTAAGCAGCCTGCCTTGGCTCTCAGCTTCTAGCAGGAACAGCTCCAGCTCTGAGCAGCCCTGCCTAGCCTGTGCTGTGACTCAGGGTATAGGAGTGGCCCAACTCCCTCCATCAGCAAACTTGGGGGAGGGGAGAAGCAACAAGGCACAAGCCCCCCCTCCTCTGGACCAGGAGGGAGAACCTGGGCCTGGGGAGTTTAGGAATGTCAGGAATTCCCAGAAGTAAGACCATCTTTGGTCTTACTTCAATGAGACAATGAGAAGTCAGGTGTGGAGGAACAGAAAACAAGAGCGGGGGGGTCAGGGCAGGTCAGTCCTAGAGAAACAAACGGACCAAACTGGGGACAAAGGCGGCACAGGAGCCAGAGGGCCATTTGGATTTTTTTATTCTCTTTTTAAATACTGTACAGTGAAAAATAAATACGCCTTCTCATCCACCAGACAAGGTTGGTCCCCTCCCCCGGGGGACCTTGTCACCCCCCTTCATACACACCCCTGGTTCTACTCCAAAACCTTCCCCGTGCCTCCCACCCACTTATCTCTTACTATCCCCGTCTTCCACAGTGATGAGGCCCCAGAAATGGGGGGTACAGGATGGGAGGAGGGATAGCAGGGGAGGCCCCCTGAACGGTCAAATCTGGGTGGGTCAAGGAGCACCCCCCCACCAACAGGTGGAGAATGGGGGTGTTCAGAGAGAGATTGGGGCATTAGAGGATAAAGGCACATCCAGTCTGATGGGGAAGGAGAGAGGCTCCCCTTACCCTGGGGGTAGGGTGGACAAGAGGGAGGGGGTATGACCCTGTTACACACCCCTCCACTAGCTCCTGGAGGTTGGGGGGTACCCAAGCTGCTGTGCCACCCCCCTCCCCCCTAGATAAGAGCAGCTCCAGCGCAGGTCAGTTGGGCCTGTGAGGGCCATGGTGTTGGGCAGCAAGCGAGATGGAGAAGGGAGGGGTGCAGGCTGGAGGTTTTATGAAACCCCATTCACCATACTACCCAACTCCAAGGGGGCGGAGAGCTCCCCATTCTCCGAGGGGCCCTTAGGAAGCTTGCTGACAGAGTCACCCTGAGGGGAAAGTGGGAAAGAAAACAGACAAGCAAGAAGCGGTGAGTAGAAATTCAGGTGGGAGACATTTCTACCATCCAAGCCCTCCTGGCATTTGGTGATCCAGAGGTTGGTTCCCTCATGATCCAGTCTCTCTTACTTGGGATCCACAAAATGTGAACCACACTTTCCTCTCTATCCTATTCAAAGTTTACACTAGTCTAAACTCCATCAGACACAGCTGCCTCTGCAATTCAGTAAGAGATTTATTTGTGAAATTTGTTGTGCCCTCTGCCCCAGAGTAACAACAAAAAAGGGATGGGTAAATCACATCTTGCCTGCCTACCTTCTGTCCTGAAAGAGAGTCCTCTGAGGGTTTAGTGCGTTCCAGGGGTGGCCGCTGGCGGCTCTGAGACTCTGCTCGTGAGATATAGTCAGCCACAGTCACTGGGGAAGGCAGGAGATTAAGACTTTCAGATGGAATTCTGGTAGCCAGCCCAAGACACCCACTGAACCCGAACCCCTGATTTTCACAGGGTAGGAAGCATCCCATTCTCTCAGCTCTGAGGAAGGATTCTGGTGTCCAGAGTTGGCTGACCTGGCTGGCGGTCTCCACTGATAGAACCATCCGTCCGATTACCACGGTTACGGCGGCGGCGGCTGCGATTACGACGTTGAGGTCTTGATTCATCTTCTGTAGGGCAGGAAAAAACCAGAGTCACACATCTAACCTCTCACCCTCGATTCCTACCCATGTCTAACTTTCCAGACTCCAGGCACACCCTCACCCAGGCCATTCTCTGTCATGTTGGGCCCATCTGATTCCAGGCCTCCATCCATGACGGTCCTGTCTTCATCAGTGCGGCGGCGGCGGGAGCGGCGGCGCCTGGCACTTGCTGGGGGGGGGTTCCCCAGGTTCTGAATCAACCGGGGGCTCTGGTTCAGATGTGTCCAATAGGCTGTAGGGATTACTGTCTGGATCCTTCAGCACTGGTCAGAGGAAGAAGAGGAGAAGGTGGCATTCAGGTGCCCATCATCTTTTGTTTTGGCCCATATTCATGAACCCAGCTGTCTGGTACCTGAGCTAATAGATGAAGAATTATATCTCGAAGTGGGCCGGGGGGCAGGTGGGGGTCCCCTACCCCGGCCCCCAATCGGCCGCCTCCGGCTTTCTTCCCCTCGGGTTGGGGGATCCCTGTCGCCAGGCCCAGCTCGGTTGGGTTCCTCTCTCTTCTCTGACTCAGTCTCTGAAGCTGTAGACACATCTGAGCTGGGGCCTGAAGAACACAGTGGGATTTATTCACGGCCATTCGTCCTACCTCAGGATCCATCACATCCCCCAAACTGGAAGAATTCTCCCTCTCACTCACAAGTCCCCCAGCCAATCAATCACTTCTTTATCATCTCCATCCCAGATTTCCCCAAACTTCCATCCAGACCTCTGCCTCTACCCACAAGCCCTGCCACTCCCTGCCTCCTGTTCCCAAGCTGTCTCACCATAGGCAGGACCGCCTGTCCTCCGGCCACGGCCACGGCCCCCATAGCTGCCCCCATAGGTTCGAGTCGCATGGAGGGAGGAGGAGGAGCTCTCATCGGTGCTATATCCAGCCTTGTCGCTGCCACCGCTGCCCCGCCCACTCCCAGGAGGGCGAAAGCCCAGCCCAATCTGCCGAAGCTGCTCATCAATTTGCAACCTCTCCAAGCGAAGCTGTTCTACCTCCTGGTTGGGTAAAAGACGGAAGAAGAAGCGAAAGGAGAAATAAGATCAGTGCCTTTCTTCATGCTTCTCCACCCTGACTGTCCCTCTATATCTAATCTCTTAGGAATGCAAGGAGAAGGAAGACACTGGCTAAACAAGGAAAATTCTGGGACCCAACCCTATAGCCCCAAATTTCCACAAATGTTTTCTGTTCTACATGGAGAGACAAACAGAGCACCAAAATTCCTGAGTTGACCCCCACAGCAGTCTTAGTTCAAACCCTTTCCACACCCAGCTCTGTCCTCTCCCAGCCTGGGTACCTGCAGGTAGGAAAGGTGATACTCCAGCAAAGCCTGGGCATTGCTGATGTTCTCTCGGGTGCCAACAAAAATGAAGGGAACCATTCCCTGGAGAGCAGAGAGCAGAGACGATGGATCAGAAAGGAAAATGAAATGGAAGGATTAACCCCGCCCAGTGTCCTAGGGGAACCTGCCCAGTGGGATCATTCTGGGCTCTAAATCTACTAGGGTTAAACAAGTTTCCGTACTCCACCCTCTCAAAGGACAATCCCAGCCCTAAGAGGACAATCCCATTTACTTCTGGAAACCAATCTCTATGCCCACTTGCCCCATACCCATACCTCCTCTCTGGGGTTCTTCTTGTCATTATCCCCTTCCACTCGAACCCTCACCACACCAGATTTATCCACAATCTCCTGGATCACTTTCCCGTTCTTTCCAATCACTTTGCCTGGAATAAGTAAAGGAGGAATTAAGCCTTTTTTTTTTTTTTTTTTTAAGGAAATAAGAATAAAGCTGATAAACCGTCTTCCAGCCTCATTTTCTTTATATGGATTCCATTTACTTCATTCTCCCGCTTCTAGTTTTCTGATGTGTTTTTACAGGACAAAATGTTACAATCCCTAGAAATTTATTCTTTCATTTTTATCACTCCCATTACAGACTGTTTCTCTGTCCTTGTGAAACTGAGAGTCCACAGGGAGGTGCCAATCCTAGATACAAGCTCAGAATCACTGTAGAGAATCTTGATTCTGACCTCTAACTGTATATACACGCCACCAACTCACCAACCAGGTTCCTGGGCACTTGCACTGAGTCCTCAGAAAACTCAAGGTAGCTTCGGGCCTGTCGGCAAGCCTCGGGAGTCTAAAGGAAGAACAGCGGGGAGTTGTTACTAAAACAGAAGACCAGCTGGGTGAGGTGGCTCGTGCCTGTAATCCCAGCACTTTAGGAGGCTGAGGCAGGCGGATAACTTGAGGTCAGGAGTTCAAGACTAGCCTGGGTGACATGGTGAAACGCTATCTCTACTAAAAATACAAAAAATCAGCCAAGCATGGTGGCTCACGTCTGTCATCCCAGCTACTCAGGAGGCTGAGGCAGAAGAATTTCTTGAACCCAGGAGGTGGACATTGCAATAAGCTGAGATTATGCCACTACACTCCAGCCCGGGCAACAGAGTGAGTTAGACTCCGTCTCATAAAGAAATAAATTAAACAAATAAATAACTTAAAACAAACAAACAAACAAAAAAAACAGAGGACCTTGGCCAGCCACAGTGGCTCACACCTGTAATCTCAACAGTTTGGGAGGCTAAGGGAGGACTGCTTGAGGCCAGGAGTTAAAGACAAGCTTGGGCGACACAGATCTGGTCTATTTTTGTTATTTTTTGGTCTCACTCTATTGACTATATTGCCCAGGTTGGTTCAGTGGCACCATCATGGTGTATTGCAGCCTCGACTTTCTAGGCTCAAGTGATCCTCCTGCCTCAGCCTCCCAAGTAGCCAAGTAGCTGGGGCCACAGATGCATGCCACCATGCTCAGTTAACGTTTTTTGGTTTTCTTTGGGGGTAAAGACAGGGTCTCTCTATGTTGCCCAGGTTGGTCTCAAACTCCCAGGCTCAAGCGATCCTCCCCTCCATCTTCCCACTTCAGCCTCCCAAATACCTGGGACTATAGGTACGCACCACCACTTCCAGCTAATTTTTAAATTTTTGTAGAGATTGGGTCTCACTATATTGCACAGGCTGGTCTCAAACTCCTAGGCTCAAGTGATCCTCCCACTTCAGCCTCCCAAGGTGCTGAAATTATAGGTGTGAGCCACTGTGCCCAGCCTGAGGCTTATTTTCTACTTCGGCCTCTCTTCCCTCTATCCCCTAAGAGACCCAGAAGAAAGACATCCTTTGCTGACCTCCCCATAGATGCGGAAAGTGCAGGTCTCTTCACCCAGCTCAATGGCAGTCACCCCAGGTACTTTTCGGGCCTGCTGGATGTTGGCACCATGAGTCCCAATTGCCAGTCCCATCAGGTCCTCTCGCACTGTGAACTCCTCTTGGAAGGCTGCTGCCAACTGCTTGCTTGTCTGAAAGGAAAAGTCACTGTAGGAATCATGGTGGTAGAATCTCAGAACACAGTCCCAGGCACATGACCCTTAGCATAACTTCAATAAGGAAAACTATGTGATATTAACAGAAAGCTAGAACCACTCTGGAGTCTGCTGACCACCAGGACCTGTGTGGAAAGGTCAGGAACTTTTTGTTTTTCCTTTGAGACGGAGTTTCACTCTGTCGCCCAGGCTGGAGTGCAGTGGCGCGATCTCCACGTCTCGAGTTCAAGTGATTCTCATGCCTCAGCCTCCCGAGTAGCTGCGACTACAGGTGTCCACCACCACTCCTGGCTAATTTTTGTATTTTTAGTAGAGATGGGGTTTCACCATGTTGGCCAGGCTGGTCTCAAACTCCTGACCTCAGGTGATCCACCCACCTCAGCCTCCCAAAGTGCTGGGATTACCCGTGTGAGCTACCATGCCTGGCCAAGGTCAAGAACTTTTAATTCCACCCCTACCTTCCAAATACCAATGGTTTGTGGGGAAGGAAAGGTAAAGAGGGTAGAGTTTGGACTGAGACCCACCGAAGTTCTGGATTTGGCCCTAAGAGTATCTATCCCTAACAGTATCTATCTGTGTGATCTTAAAACACACACTGCCTCTTGTGTCATCTGCTAAGTGATTATATCCAACTTATCTTATTCTCAAGACTAGCAAGAGGATTAGACAAGGCTGGTGTGAAAGTACTTCTCACAAGGTACATGCAAGTGTAAGGAACTCTTACCTTAACCAAACGAATATCAACTCATCCCCATATAAAACCCAACAACTTAAGTAAAAAGTGAGGGGTAGGCTGTGCACGGTGGCTCACGCCTATAATCCCAGCACTTCGGAAGGCTGAGGCGGGCAGATCACGAGGTCAGGAGATTGCATGGTGAAACCCCGTCTCTATTAAAAATACAAAAATTAGCTGGGCTTGGTGGGGTGCGCCTATAATCCCAGCTACTTGGGAGGCTGAGGCAGGAGAATCGCTCGAACCAGGGAGTCAGAGGTTATAATGAGCCAAGATCATGCCACTGCACTCCAGCCTGGTGACAGAGCAAGACTCCGTCTCAAAAAAAAAAAAAAAAAAAAAGTGAGGGGTTAAGAAAAACAGAAAATGTGCCTATAGAACACCAGGCTTTCACATCATTTCTCAATCAGTCTTTAGAGGAACCCTTGGGTTCAGGGGCAGGAAGACAGAAAGGTTTTAGAAGAGTGAATCCCATGTTGTAAGCGCCAAATAGAAATAATACCTGAAAGGAAACATTCCTTGACTGCAATGCACTACTTCCCACTTCCAAGTTGGATAGGACTGAATTGTAGCAAGGATTTACACCAGGCAAGAAGAGAAAGTTGGGAAAAGAAACTAAGTTGAGTGTTCAAAATCACTACACTAGGAAGGGAGGGGAAGTGATCTACAATGACTTATAAGAGTCTTCTAGATAAGCCTGCAGAACAGCTGGGTTTTCTTTTTTTTTTTTTTTTGTCTTTTTATTGAGATGGGGTCTGTCACCCAGGCTGGAGTACAGTGGCATGATCTCTGCTCATTGCAACTTCTGCCTCCCTTTTTTTGGTATTTTTAGTGGAGAAAGGGTTTCACCATGCTGGCCAGGCTGGTCTTGAACTCTGGACTTCATGATTCGCCCACCTCGGCCTTCCAAAGTGCTGGGATTACAGGCCTGAGCCACCGCGCCCGGCCGCTTTCAGGTTTTTAGAGGCTTCACTACTAGGCATGACTGATTAAATCACTGACCATCAGTGACTGCCTTAACCTTCAGCCCCTCTCCCCTCCCAGGAAGCTGGTGGGGGTGAGGCTGAAAGTTCCAACCCTCTAATCATGAAGCCACCTAGAGGGGCTAGCCATGAATCAACTCATCAGCATACAAAACACACATCACTGGAGATTCCAAGGATTTTACAAGTGGAAAGCCAGGAGCCTGGTCAGGAGACCAAATATGTATCTCTCAGTATCACAGAGCCTGTCAGTCTTACTGGTTTTACTTGTAAAATGTATCCTACGTAAAACTACTCTCTCTCTCTTCCTTTAGCACTCCAGTTCAAGTTTCTCACCTGGACTGCTGTGTTCTGTTCCTGCTTCTGTTCTTGCCCCCCTTTCAATCTATCATTGAAACAGGAGTTTAAAACAAGGCACTTTTGGCCGGGCACGGTGGCTCACGCCTGTAATCCCAGCACTTCGGGAGGCCAAGGCAGGTGGATCACGAAGTCAGGAGATCGAGACCATCCTGGCTAACACAATGAAACCCCGTCTCTACTAAAAAAAAAAAAATCAGGCGGGCGAGGTGGCCGGTGCCTGTAGTCCCAGCTTCTTGGGAGGCTGAGACAGGAGAATCAGTTGAACCCGGGAGGCGGAGCTTGTAGTGAGCGGAGATCGCACCACTGCACTCCACCCTGGGCGACAGTGCGAGACTCCATCTCCAAAAAAAAGACAAAACAGAAGGCACTGTGAACTCAATGGCTTCTCAGTATACACACAATAAAATCCCCCTCAGCCTACCGTACATGTCTTACATGATCTACTTGCTGTCTGACAAAATTTTGTATCAGTCTCCCTTTGCTCACTCTGTGCTAACTACACAGGTTACAGTGAGCTGAGATCGCACTACTGTACTCCTGCCTGGACAACAGAGCAAGACTCCATCTCAAAAAATTAAAAAATAAAATAAAATAGGCCAGTGTGATGGCTCATGCCTATAATCCCAGCACTTTGGGAGGCCAAGACAAGTGGATCCCTTAAGGCCAGGGGTTCGTCACCAGCCTAGCCAACATGGTGAAACTCTGTCTCTACTAAAAATACTAAAATTAGGGTTGTGTATAGTGGCTTATGCCTGTAATTCCAATACTTTGGGAGGCCAAGGCAGGTGGATCACCTGTGGTCAGGAGTTCAAAACCAGCCTAGGCAACATGGTGAAACACCGTCTCTACTAAAGAGACAAAAATTAGCCACATGTGGGGGCGCATGTGCCTGTTATCTGAGCTACTCAGGAGGCTGAGGCACAAGAATCGCTTGAACCTAGGAGGCAGAGGTTGCAGGGAGCAGAGATTGCACCATTGCACTCCAGCCTGGGTGACAGAGGGAAACTCTGTCTCAAAAAAAAAAAAAAAAGAAACAAAGAATTAGCCAAGTATGGTGGCGTGCACTTCTAATCCCACCCACCCAAAGGCTGACGTGAGAGGATCACTTGATCCTGGCGGGTGGAGACTGCAGTGAGTTGAGATCCTGCCACTACATACACTCCAGCCTGGACAACAGACTGAGATTCCATCTCAAAACAAAAAACAAAAACAAAAAATAAAGTTTGTATTATCTGAAGGTAATAGTAAATTTTTCCTGCCAGTGCCCTGAGCAGGATCCCTGAAGAAGTCAAAGATTATCATGACCCAGCAATTGCACAGCCACAGAAAAAAGCCTCCCAAAAAGATCAATTCACTTGATAAATGGAAATGGGTATTCAAATACACACACCCTATTCACTTAGAATGTTATACTACCAAGGAAAGGGAATCTGACAATTACAGGATGTCAGAATTCAAAAAGATCTCATAGAAATACTCTAGTCAGGCTAGGCGTGGTGGCTCACACCTGTAATCCCAACACTTTGGGAGGTTGAGGCCAGCGGATCACTTGAGGTCCATAGTTCGAGATCAGCCTGGCCAACACGGTGAAACCCCATCTCTACTAAAAAAGACAAAAATTAGCCAGGTGTGATGGCACACACCTGTAATCCCAGCTACTCGGGAGGATGAGGCAGGAGAATTGCTTCAATCTGGGAGTTGGAGGTTGCAGTAAGCCAAGATAGTGCCACTGCACTCCAGCCTGGGCGACAGAGACGCTATCTCAAAAAACAAACAAACAAACAAAAAAACAACAAAAAAAGAAATACCCTTTTTTTTTTCTGAGATGCAGTTTACTCTTGTTGCCCAAGAGTAATCTCGGCTCACTGCAAGTTCCACCTCCTGGGTTCATGCCGCTCTGCTGCCTCAGCTCCCCGAGTAGCTGGGACTACAGGCGGCCGCCACCACGCCCGACTAATTTTTGTTAGGCTAATTTTTGTATTTTTAGTAGAGATGGGGTTTCACCATGTTGGCCAGGCTGGTCTTGAACTCCCAACCTCAGGTGATCCACCCTCCTCAGCCTCCCAAAGTGTCGCGATTAGAGGCGTGGGCCACCGTGCCCAGCCATATCTTTTTTTTTTTTTTGAGACAGAGTTTTACTCATCACCCAGGCTGGAGTGCAGTGGCGCAATCTTGGCTCACTGCAACCTCTACTTCCCAGATTCAAGCAATTCTCCTGCCTCAGTCTCACGAGTAGCTGAAATTACAGCCGTGTGCCACCACGCCCACCTGAATTTTGTCTTTTTAGTAAAGATGGGGTTTCACCATGTTGACCAGCCTGGTCTCGACTCCCAACCTCAGGTGATCTGCCTGCGTCAGCCCCCCCAAAGTACTGAAGTGCTGGGATTACAGGCGTGAGCCACCGCGCCCACCCTAAAAAAGAAATATTCTAGTATAGGCTGGGTGTGGTGGCTCACACTGGTAATCCTAGCACTTTGGGAGGTACAGGCAGGTGGATCTCTTGAGTCTAGAAGTTCAAGACCAGGGCCGGGCACAGTGGCTCATGTCTGTAATCCCAGCACTTTGGGAGGCCAAGGCAGATGGATCATGAAGTCAGGGGTTTGAGACCGGCCTAGCCAACATAGTGAAACCCCGTCACTACTAAAAATACAAAAATTAGCTGGGTGTGGTGGCACACACCTGTAGTCCCAGCTACTTGGGAGGCTGAGGCAGGAGAATCGCTTGAACCCGGAAGGCGGACGTTGCAGTGAGCTGAGACCAGGCCATTGCACTACAGCCTGGGTGACAAAGTGAGACTCCATCTCAAAAAAAAAAAAACCATTCAGCCCAGCATGGTGTCTCACGCCTGTAATCCCAACACTCTGGGAGGCCAAGGCAGGTGGATCACGAAGTCAGGAGATCGAGACCATCCTGGCTAACATGGTGAAACCCCGTCTCTACTAAAAAAACATACAAAAAAATTAGCCAGGCGTGGTGGCGGCCGCCTGTAGTCCCAGCTACTCGGGGAGCTGAGGCAGCAGAACGGCATGAACCCAGGAGATGGAGCTTGCAGTGAGCCGAGATCACGCCACTGCACTCCAGCCTGGGCAACAGAGCGAGACCCTGTCTCAAAAAAAAAAAAAAAACACAAAAATACGTTCAAGACCAGCCTGGGCAATATGGCAAAACCACATCTCTATTAAAAATACAAAAAATTGGCCAGGCACAGTGGCTCACGCATGTAATCCCAGCACTTTGGGAGGGTGGTAGATCACTTGAGGTCAGGAGTTCGAGCCTAGCCAACATAGTGAAACCCCAACTCTACTAAAAATACGAAAACTAGCTGGACATGGTGATGGGCTCCTATAATCCCAGCTACTCAGGCGACTGAGGAGGGAGAATTGCTTGAACCCAGGAGGCAGAGGTTGCAGTGAGCCGAGATCATGCCACTGCACTCCAGCCTGAGCGACACAGCAAGACTATGTTTCAAAAAAAAAAAATTAGGCTGGGTACTGTGGCCCACGCCTGTAATCCCAGCACTTTGGGAGGCCGAGGCAGGTGGATCACCTGAGGTCAGGAGTTCAAGACCAGCCTGGCCAACGTGGTGAAACCTCATCTCTACTAAAAATAAAAATATTAGCTGGGTGTGGTGGTAGGCGCCAGTAATCCCAGCTACTTGGGAGGCTGAGGCAGGAGAATTGCTAGAATCTGGGAGGTGGAGGTTGCAGTGAGCCAAGACTGCACCACTCCATTCCAGCCTGTGCAACAGAGCAAGACTCCATCCAAAAAAAAAAAAAGAAAATTAGTTGAGCATGGTGGCACACGCAAGTAATTCCAGCTACTGAGGAGGGTGAGGTAGGAGAAACACCAGAACCTGGGGAGTCAAGGCTGCAGTGAGCCATGTTACTCCAACTTGGGCAATGGGAGTGAGACCCTGTCTCAAAAAAGAAAAGAAAAAACGAGGCTGGGCGCAGTGGCTCATGCCTGCAATGCCAGCACTTTGGGAGACCGAGTTAGGCAGATCATCTGAGGTCAGGAGTTCGAGACCAGCCTGGTCAACATGGTGAAATCCTGTCTCCACTAAAAAACACAAAAATTAGCCAGGCGTGGTGGTACATGCCTGTAACCTCAGCTACTCCGGAGGCTGAGGCAGCAGAATGGCCTGAACCCAGGAGGTGGAGGTTGCAGTGAGCCGAAGTTGTGCCATTGCACTCCAGCCTGGGCAACAAGAGAGAAACTCCCTCTTGAAAAAAAAAAACAAAAAAGAATAAAAGAAATGTTCTAGTTTACCTATTAAGTTGTGAGAACGAACAAATAGAAAAAATATTTTAAATATAAAATTTAAAAAAAGAAACACTCTAGCCTACCGACCTCACTGGCACAGATGAAGATAAATCTCAGCGTAGGCCGGGCGCGGTGGCTCAAGCCTGTAATCCCAGCACTTTGGGAGGCCGAGATGGGCGGATCACGAGGTCAGGAGATCGAGACCATGCTGGCTAACATGGTGAAACCCCGTCTCTACTAAAAAATACAAAAAATTAGCCGGGCGAGGTGGTGGGTGCCTGTGGTCCCAGCTACTCGGGAGGCTGAGGCGGGAGAATGGCGTGAACCCAGGAGGCAGAGCTTGCAGTGAGCTGAGATCCGGCCACTGCACTCCAGCCTGGGCGACAGAGCGAGACTCCGTCTCAAACAAAAAAAAAAAAAAAAAGGCCGGGCGCGGTGGCTCAAGCCTGTAATCCCAGCACTTTGGGAGGCCGAGGCGGGCGGATCACGAGGTCAGGAGATCGAGACCATCCTGGCTAACATGGTGAAACCCCGTCTCTACTAAAAATACGAAAAACTAGCCGGGCGTGGTGGCGGGCGCCTGTAGTCCCAGCTACTCGGAGGCTGAGGCAGGAGAATGGCCTGAACCTGGGAGGCGGAGCTTGCAGTGAGCCGAGATCGCGCCACTGCACTCCAACCTGGGTGACACAGCGCAAGACTCCGTCTCAAAAAAAAAAAAAAAAAAAAAAAAAAAAAAAATCTCAGCGTAATGAAATTATTTGCCAAAAGACAATTATTTGACAAGACTTAGCATTCCAAGTCCAGTGGTATGCCCAGTGTCCAAATGGTTCTCAAATATATCCTGCAAAGTCGTTTGGTTTCCACAGGTGATTTGGGGGTGTTGGTGGAGGTAAGAGCCATGTCCACTTTCCACTTTTAGACAGAGCTGCTCTGACTGATTATTTTATGCATTGTGGTTCCAAGTAACATTTAACTTCATCAAAAAGGGTGCCATCAGCTAGGTGTGGTGGCTCACGCCTGTAATTCCAGCACTTTGGGAGGCCGAGATGGGTGGATCACATGAGGTCAGGAGTTCGAGACCAGCTTGGGCAACATGGCAAAATCCCATCTCCACTAATCATACAAAACTTAGCCGGGTGTGGTGGCGCATGCCTGCAATCCCAGCTACTCAGAAGGCTGAGGCATGAGAATTGCTTAAACACAGGAGATGGGGGTTGCAGTGAGCCGAGATCATGTCACTGCACTCCAGCCTAGGTGACAGAGCGAGACTCTGTCTCGAAAAAATAAAAAAAAAATTGGTTAAAAGAAATCTGAAAATAATTGTACTATACCATGATAGAGCTCTGTCATCTGGAGGAGTCTGAGATAAAATAATAGCTGAACCAGGTTTAATTGCCCAGAAAAAGCCTTAGTCTTTGTTCTGTAAATACAAGAGCATGGATGGAGGACAGGGTAGGAAGGGAGGAAGACAGTATCTTCAGCAGGAGGAAAAGGAGCTAAAAGTTACCTCTAGGTGCTTGGTAGCTTCTTCATTTCGGGACATAAGTAGCAGTTTGGTGCGCAGGCTTCGGAAATGCATATCACCCAGCAGAGATGCTCGCTTCACAGGGGCTTCTGTGGTTGACTGTGAGGAAACCGGTGGGAAAGTCATTAAAACTGGCTTGGAATAAACACTGAGGGAGAGCCAGGGACTAGAAATCAGGATGCCTAAATCCCGGGAAAAGGGTTGAGAAATGAAGCTAGCAGGCTGGGCGCAGTGGCTGATGCCTGTAATCCCAGCACTTTGGGAGGCCGAGGCAGGAAGATCACGAGGTCAGGAGTTCGAGACCAGACTGGCCAAGAGGGTGAGACCCTGTATCTACTAAAAATACAAAAATTAGCCAGGCGTGGTGGTGCACGCCTATAATTCCAGCTACTCCAGAGGCTGAGGCAGTAGAATCGCTTGAACCCAGGAGTCGGAGGTTGCAGTGAGTCGAGACTGTGCCACTGCATTCTAGCCTGGTGACAGAGCAATACTCCATCTCCAAAAAAAAAAAAGAAATGACGCTAGGAAGGAGGAGACTCACTGTCAGTCCCACAAAGGCTGACTATCCGGGTACTGAAGGACAATGGTTTAGAGAGAAAGCAAAGAGCAAGCATAAGGTGAGAGCTACATACTCTATTTCTGAAAGTCCAAGTATCAAGAGAGGGTCTCCAACCCAGATGGCAACGTGATTATCGCGTTTAAAAAAAAAGGTCAGAGGCCGCGCATGGTAGCTCATGCCTGTAATCCTAGCACTTTGAGAGGCTGAGGTGGGCGGATCATGAGGTCAGGAGTTCAAGACCAGCCTGACCAATATGGTGAAACCTTGTTTCTACTAAAAATACAAAAATTAGCTGGGCATGTTGGGTGCGGTAGCTTATGCCTGTAATCCAAGAACTTGGGAGGCCGAGACGGGTGGATCACAAGATCAGGAGTTCAAGACCAGCCTGGCCAAGATGGTGAAACCCTGTCTCTACTAAAAATACAAAAAAAAAAATTAGCCGGACGAGGTGGCAGGTGCCTGTAATCCTAGCTACTCAGGAGGCTGAGGCAGGAGAATCGCTTCAACTTGGAGGGCGGAGGTTGCAGTGAGCCAAGATCACACCTTTGCACTCCAGCCTGGGCGACAGAGTGAGATTCCACCTCAAAAAAAAAAAAAAAAAAATTAGCCAGGCGTGGTGACGCACACCTGTAATCCCAGCTACTCGGGAGACTGAGGCAGGAGAATTGCTTGAACCCTGGAGGTGGAGGTTGCAGTGAGCCGAGATTGTGCCATTGTTCTCCAGCCTGGGCAACAAGAATGAGACTCCGTCTCAAAAAAAAGAAAAAAAAAGGTGGACTACCTGGGCCTGTAGGAGTCAGGAGCAACACAGTCCTCTCTGACAAATAAATATAAGCACATTTAAGCCCTTTCCTTTCTGCAAAGGGGTTAAAAGGGGAAAAAGAAAAAATGTTCAAAGGGCTTATGTGAAATTCAGGCAGAATAAACTCACCAGAATGAAGAGTTCACTGTTTGTGATGTTGAGAAAGATGCAGTTGGCTCCCAGCGCTTTCTTGAACTCTTTATGGACGTTTTCATTGGAGCAGCTGCAGAGGAAAAAAGTACTCAGAGGGCAGAATACAGAGAGTACAGTGAAGAGCTCTGGGGAGGCCAGGCATGGTGGTTTGCACCTGTAATCCTAGCACTCTGGGAGGCTAGGGCAAGATGATCACTTGAGGTCAGGAGTTCAAGATTAGCATGGGCAACATAGTGAGACCCTGTCTCTATTAAAAAAAAAAAAAAATCAGAGGAGCAGGGCTGAGTGCATAAGAAAATAAGAGGGACCACAGTTAAAGAACAAGGATGGGAAAATAAACAGAGTGTCTTCTTAGCAAGAAGGGCTCTAGAGGGCCAGGGGAACAACAGAGAAAACTGCAAAGTGGGAGTGATGCCTGGAAGAAATAAAGCCAGAGATTAGGGCTGTAAAGAGGGCCCTCATTCCCACCATCCTTAACACTCACGCTTCTCTCAGATCCTCGGGCACAGCCATGGTAACCTTGAAGAAGCTGCCTTTGGTTGCAAGGGGATTGGGATTAACTGGCCGAAGTCGCTCCAGGGTAACAATTTCATTGTAGGTGGCATCACAGGCAGCATATTCAATAACATAGAACTGGCATATGGTAAAAAAGGAGAAGTTGTGGATGACCTGAGCAACTTTCTAAGAATAAAATATTTGTTTCAGTAGTTCTCCAAAGGCATTCCCAGTCACTCACATCTCCCTTCATCATCCGCACCCGGGCCAGCCACCAGCCACAAGGTTCCTGTTCATTGGCTCGAGAATAAACCTAAAGAAAAGTAGAGAATCAAAGAGATATTGAAGACCACCCAAAAGTATCAAGAAAGGGATGAGGAGGCCAGGCATGGTGGGGCTCACACCTGTAATCTCAGTGCTTTGGGAGGCTGAGGCAAAAGGAATGCTTATGCCCAGGAGTTCAAGACCAGCTTAGGCAACGTAAACAATAGAATAACCATTAAGATACTTGGGGCTACTGGGCACAGTGGCTCACGCCTATAATCCCAGCACTTTGGGAGGCCAAGGTAGGAGGATCTCTTGAGCACAGGACTTCTCAAGAATGGTCTGGGCAACGGCGACATAGTGAGACCCCATCTCCACCAAAAAAAGAAAAACAAAAAAACAAGAGGCCAAGCATAGTGGCTTACGCCCATAATCCCAGCACTTTGGCTGAGGTGGGCTTATCACCTGAGGTCAGGAATTCAAGACCAGCCTGGCCAACACAGTAGAACCCCACCTCTACTAAAAATACAAAAATTAGCCAGGTGTGGTGGCACATGCCTGTACTTCCAGCTACTCAGGAGGCTGAGGCAGGAGAATCGCTTGAACCTGGGAGGCAGAGGTTGCAGTGAGCTGAGATCGTAGCACTGCACTCCAGCCTAGGTGATAGAGCAAGACACTGTCTCAAAAAGAAAACAAAAAAGAGGCAGTTGTGGTGGTGCACGCCTGCAGTCCTAACTACTCAGGAGGCCGAGGTGGGAGGATCACTTGAGCCTGGGAGGTTGAGCCTGAGCAGTGAGCAGTGAGCTATGATTGCACCACTGCACTTCAGCACGGGCAACAGAATAAAAACTTGTCTCAAAAAAAAAACAACCCAACAAGATATTTGGGATGGCCGGGAGTGGTGGTTCACGCCTGTAATCCCAGCACTTTGGGAGGCCAACGCAGGCAGATCACAAGGTCAGGAGTTCAAGACTAGCCTGGCCAACAGAGTGAAACCCCATCTCTACTAAAAACACAAAAATTGGCCAGGCGTGGTGGCTCACGCCTGTAATCCCAGCACTTTGGGAGGCTGAAGCAGGTGGATCACAAGGTCAGGAGATCGAGACCATCCTGGCTAACATGGTGAAACCCTGTCTCTACTAAAAATACAAAAAAAAAAAAAAAGGCCGGGCGCGGTGGCTCAAGCCTGTAATCCCAGCACTTTGGGAGGCCGAGGCGGGTGGATCACAAGGTCAGGAGATCGAGACTATCCTGGCTAACATGGTGAAACCCCGTCTCTACTAAAAATACAACAAACTAGCCGGGCGCGGTAGCGGGCGCCTTTAGTCCCAGCTACTTGGGAGGCTGAGGCGGGAGAATGGCGTGAACCCGGGGGGCGGAGCTTGCAGTGAGCCGAGATCGCGCCACTGCACTCTAGCCTGGGAGACACAGTGAGACTCCGTCTCAAAAAAAAAAAAAAAAAAAAAAAAAAATTAGCTGCGTGTGGTGGAGGGCGCCTGTAGTCCCAGCTACTCGGGAGGCTGAAACGGGAGAATGGTGTGAACCCAGGAGGCGGAGCTTGCAGTGAGCCGAGATCGCGCCACTGCACTCCAGCCTGGGTGACAAAGCGAGACTCCATCTCAAAAAAAAAAAACAAAAAACAAAAATACAAAAATTAGCCAGCCTGGTGGCGTGAGCCTGTAATCCCAGCTACTCGGGAGGCTGAGGCAGGAGAATCACTTGAACCTGGGAGGTGGAGGTTGCAGTGAGCCGTAATCACGCCACTGCACTACAGCTTGAGCAACAGAGTAAGACTTCGTCTCAAAAAGAAAAAAAAAAGATATTTGGGATTCATCTTTTTCTTTCTTTTTTTTTTTTTGAGACGAAGTTTCGCTCTTGGTGCTCAGGCTGGAGTGCAATGGCGCAATCTCAGTTCACTGCAACCTCCACTTCCCAGGTTTAAGCAATTCTCCTGCGTCAGCCTCACAAGTAGCTGGGATTACAGGCACCCGCCACCACGCCCAGCTAGTTTCTTGTATTTTTAGTAGAGATGGGGTTTCACCATATTGGCCAGGCTGGTCTTGAACTCCTGACCTCAGGTGATCTGCCCCCTCTTGGCCTCCGAAAGTGCTGGGATTTCAGGTGTGAGCCACTGCATCCAGCCTGGGATGCATCTTAAAACAAGGATACAGGAAACTAGAGGAAGCAACTAACTAAAAATCAGAGGACGGCAGGACATGGTGGCTCTTCAATGTAATCCCAGCACTTTGGGAGGCCGAGGTGGGTGGATAACCTGAGGTCAGGAAGTTCAAGACTAGCCTGGCCATGGTCAAAAGTGGCTCGCCTGTAATCCCAGCACTTTTAGAGGCCGAGACGGGCGGATCACAAGGTCAGAGATCGAGACCATCCTGGCTAACATGCAGGAAACCCCGTCCCTACTAAAAATACAAAAACTAGCCGGGCGAGGTGGCGGGCCTGCAGTCCCAGCTACTCGAGGCTGAGGCAGGAGAATGGCGAAATTGGGAGGCGGAGCTTGCAGTGAGCTGAGATCCGCCACTGCACTCCAGCCTGGTGAAGAGCTGAGACCTCGGCCTCAAAAAAAAAAAAAAAAAAAAAAAAAGACTAGCCTGGCTTCATGGTAAACTCTGCCGCAAAATACAAAAAATTAGCCAGGCATGATGGCAAGTGCCTGTAATCCCAGCCACTTGGGGCTGAGGGAAGAACTGCCGGAAACCGAGAGGTGGAGGTTGTAGTAAGCCAAGATTGCACCACTGCACTCCAGCCTGGGCAACAGAGCGAGACTCCATCTGAAAAAAAAAAAAAAAAAGCCGGAAGGGTGGCTCAAGCCTGTAATCCCAGCACTTTGGAAAACAGACAGGGCGACCATGAGGCCAGAGGATCGAGACTATCCCATACACGGTGAAACCCCTCGCTCTACTAAAAGTACACAAAAAACTAGCCGGCAAGGTGTATGGCACTCAGTCCCAGCTACCGAGGTATTGAGGCAGGAGAATGGTAACCCGGAGTGCGGAGCTTTTGCAGTGAGCTGAGATCCCACTGCACTAGGCCTGGGCGACAGAGCCGCAGACTCTGTCTCAAAAATCAGCATTACCTGGATTTTAGATGCTGTTACCACAGATGGAAGGCAAATCCCCTGAAACTGGGGATGTCCCTCAGAGTTTGGCTGATCATAACAGTGATGAAAGGGGAACTGTTGCATTTTACATTTCCACAGGCATGTAGCCTATGGAAATGACTTAGTGGCTGGATATGGTTTAGTTGGGGAGGAAGGAATATGAACCAACCAGAGAAAAGCCTAGAATCCTGGGAAAACGTGACATTTAGAAAGGGTGTACTCCACAGCCCTTACCTCCACTTCATCCCCTTCTGTGATCTCCTTATTATAGTCAGCTGGAGGTGGCAGTCGGACATCTCCAAAAGGAATTTGTCTCTCACTCTGCCAGCTGTAAGAGAAACAAGAATATGAAAAAGCTACTCTGACTGATATGGTTGCCCATTTCTTTACAAAAGGGTTATTGCCTCGGCTGGGCGATTCCCACCTATCTGGATAATCAGAGGCTAACCCCCAGGTCCTGCTCCATAGTGGTGCCATCCATCTCTTTCTAGACTCTAAATACTGGGCCAAACGCCCCCGCCCTCACCAAATTCTCAGCCCTTTCCTCTCCTGGGATCCATGTAAGTTCCCCACCCAAACCCTCAGCTCTCCCCACCTATTACATGCCTCATAGGACTCAGCCGCCCCCTCTTCTCCACTCTCCTTCTAGGACCTAGTATGCTGGATTCTCTATTCCCAAGGTCTTACTTGTTTTCAAAGAAGATGGTGACAGAGTCTTCATGGACATCCTTCACAAAGCCCTAGAATGGATTTTAGAAAAAAGTAAAAAATATAAAATGACCTTTTACTTCCACCTTAGCCACCAAGGGAATAGAGACACCACAAACCCTTAAACTGGAGTTTTAGATAGAGACACAAGTGGTGTAATGAGAGAGCCTGAAAGGCTGCACTGGGGAAAGAATATGGGCAGTCAGACAGAGAAAGGAAATTATATTGTCATGGAGAGGTGTATGTACCACCTGCATCAGAACAGCCTGGAAACCGGTGATCTACTCAGGCTCCCACAGGGGCCTCCCTATCTGTCTGCCTCCTGTTGTGCTGAGCAGCCTGCCAGAGTTCAATTAAAATACCAACAACATTCAGCAAGGCTAAGAATATCCCATGAGACAGTGTGAGGCTGTCCTGGAACACCTAGAGGACATGAGGATCTGTCAAGAGAGAGAAGGGCCTACCTCCGCAATACAGCAAGAGATCTGAGCAGACTCGCTGCCCTGATGCATGGGTCCTAAGACAATAATCAGAACACTAGACAAGTTCAAAATTGTGATGAACACAATTTACAGAAGGAAAAATTAAGACTTAAAATACATCAGTTTTTTAATACTAGAATTGAATCTAGAATGACACTGAAAATTTATAAAGGATAACAAAATTTATGGAAGACTCCAAACTTGATATTATGACAAGAGGAACAGGGACGACTGAACAGCTGATCCATCTCCTGTGGTCTATGTCCTCACTAAGGAGGCCAAAGCCATGAGTTCACCCCTGCGCTCCCAATTCTTCTACCTTCCCCCTATTTGTCACATACAATTAGGGATTTCTAATTTTGAAAAAGGTCTAGCTTATGAATTTATTATTTTATCAACTGTGCTTTTGGTTTCATATCTAAGAAATCTTTGCCCAGGCCAGGCACAGTGGCTCACACCTGTAATCTCAGCACTTTGGGAGACAAGGCAGGCCGATCATCTGAGGTCAGGAGTTCGAGACCAGCCTGGCCAACATGGTGAAACCCCATCTCTACTAAAAATACAAAACTTAGCCAGGCATGGTAGTGCATGCCTGTAATCCCAGCTACTTGGGAGGCTGAGGAAAGAGAATCACCTGAACCTGAGAGTCAGAGGTTGCAGTGAGCCAAGATCGTGCTATTGCACTCCAGGCTGGGCGACAAGAGCAAAACTCCATCTCAAAAAAAAGAAAAAAGAAGAAATCTTTGCCTAATCCAAGGCCACAAAGGTTTTCCCTTATGTCTTCTTAAACTTTTAGGTTTTTGTTTTACATTTACATCTATACTCCTTTATTTTTAGACAGAGTCTCACTCTGTCACCCAGGCTGGAGTGCAATGGCACAATCTCTTGGCCCACTGCAACATCCACCCGCTGGGTTCAAGCAATTCTCCTGCCTCAGCCTCTCGAGTAGCTAAGGTTACAGGCAACCACCACCATACCAGGCTAATTTTTCATATTTTTAGTAGATATGGGGTTTTACCATGTTGGCCAGGCTCGTCTCGAACTCCTGACCTCAGTTGATCCACCCGCCTCGGCCTCCCAAAGCTGGGATTACAGATGTGAGCCACTGTGCCCAGCCCTATAATCCATTTTGAATTAAGTTCTACATATAAAGTGAGGTATTGATCAATGTTTTTAAAATTTTTTAATTTTTATTTATTTTTTTTGAGACAGAGTTTTGCTCTTGTTGCCCAGGCTGGAGTGCAATGGTGCAATTTTGGCTCACCGCAACCTCCGCCTCCCAGGTTCAAGCAATTCTGCCTCAGCCTCCCAAGTAGCTGGGATTACAGGCATGTGCCACCATGTTCGGCTAATTTTGTATTTTTAGTAGAGACAGGGTTTCTCCATGTTGGTCAGACTGGTCTCAAACTCCCGACCTGATCCACCCGCCTCAGCCTCCCAAAGTGCTGGGATTACAGGTATGAACCATTGTGCCTGGCCTCTTTTTTTAAAACATATTTTTATTTATTTATTTTTATTTATTTATTTTTTGAGACGGAGTCTCGCTGTGTCGCCCAGGCTGGAGGGCAGTGGCCGGATCTCAGCTCACTGCAAGTTCCGCCTCCCGGGTTTACACCACTCTCCTGCCTCCGCCTCCCAAATAGCTGGGACTACAGGCGTCCGCCACCTTGCCTGGCTAGTTTTTTGTACTTTTTAGTAGAGACGGGGTTTCACCATGTTAGCCAGGATGGTCTCGATCTCCTGACCTCGTGATCCGCCCGTCTTGGCCTCCCAAAGTGCTGGGATTACAGGCTTGAGCCTAAAACATATTTTTAAATTTAAAAAAAAATTTTTTAATAGAGACGGGGTTTCGCTGTGTTGCCCAGGCTGGTCTTAAACTCCTGGACTCAAGCAACACACCCGCCTTAGCCTCCAAGAATGTTGGGATTACAGGCGTGACCACTGTGCCCAGCCCATTTTTTACCTACAGATATCTTGTTCCAGCACTGCTTGTTGAAAAGACAAACAGTTCTTTCTGGCCGGGAGTGGTAGCTCATGCCTGTAATCCCAACACTGGGAGGCCAAGGCTGGCAGATCAGCTGAGGCCAGGAGTTTGAGATCAGTCTGGCCAATATGGCAAAACCCCATAGCTGCTGCTACTACTACTACTACTACTGCTACTACTACTACTACTACTACTACTACTACTAATAATAATAATAATAATAAATAAATTAGCCAGGCGTGGTGGCACATGGCTGTAACCTCAGCTATTCAGGGTGGCTGAGGCATGAAAATCACTTGAACCCAGGAGGCAGAGGCTGAAGTCAGTCAAGATCATGCCATCGCACTGCAGCCTAGACAACAGAGCAAAACTCTGCCTTTAAAAAAAAAAAAAAGAAAGAAAAGAAGAAAAGACTATCCTTTCTCAGCTGAATTGAACTGCCTTTTTATTTCTGTCAAAAATCAGGAAGGGCAATTTAATGTATAATGACAGAAAGAAGATTGGTAGTTGATGGAGGACTTTTGGGAGTGACAGAAATGTTCATTCTTTTGATTGCAGTGATGGTTTCAGTTATATATATGTCAAAACTTAACAAATGGCACACTTTATGTCTACCTTGTTGTATGTCAATTTCACCTCAATAAATATGTTTTTTTAAAAAATTAGCCTGGACAACACAGGGAGACCCCATCTCTGCAAAAAATTTAAAAATTAGCAGGGTATGATGGCTTGTGCCTGTAGTCCCAGCTATTCAGGAGGCTGAGGTGGGAGGATCACTTGAGCCAGGGAGGTCGAGGCTGTAGTGAGCTGTGATCACACCACTGCAGTCCACAGCTTGGGCAACAGAGCAAGACCCTGACTCAAAAAAAAAATAAAAATAATAAAAAAATAAAAGAAGTAGAGGTTCAAAAGGCTAATACACAAGAACTATTCATGAGCTTTGCTGCAAGGGACAAAGGCTAAGCTTAGAAAACACCGAAAATGCCCTTGGCAAATGCACAGCTCCCACCTCACAGAACTAATTAATCATAAACACTTACCAGATTGCTATTTCCTTACGATGGGAAAATCTAAGCCTGCATTTCGCTCTTCATACAAGCCACCTTTCTCGTCTTTAGGGATATGTCTTGCTACAGAGGCTGCAGTCAGTCAAGACCATTCTTGACTGAATGTTCTTTCTTAGAGCCTTACTACTGCCCAAGGCTTTAATTACTACTGGTATTTCCTGGCCTCTTTTTTACCCATGCTTTCTCTTTCTCTGACATTCTCTTCTCCAGAAATGTTTTTTCTACTCTTCATTCAGATTTTTTTCCTTTTTCAAAAAAAGAACCTGAGTTATGAACATATTCATTCAGGTTTAATGCCAACTCCTACTGTTCTGCATTCAAGTCTTCTGAGGCACTTTTACTTCTACTTGCCTGGGTCCCTCTTCCCTTTTGGGTTCTTCCCTTAGCTCCTGCTCAGGTGTCCTCCCTCCTCCCACAACCACTAATATTTTAACCATTCCCTCTTCTTTTCCCTGTAATCCCAACACTGGGAGGCTGAGGCCGGCAGATCAGCTGAGGTCGGCAGATCAGCTGAGGTCAGGCGTTCGAGACCAGTCTGGCCAATATGGCAAAACCCCATCGCTAAAAAAAAAAAAAAAAAAAAAAAACAAAAAACTATATATACATACACACACACACACACACACACACACAAATACAAATTAGCCAGGCATGGTGGCACATGGCTGTAACCTCAGCTATTCAGGGTGGCTGAGGTGAGTATCACTTGAAGCCAAGAGGCAGAGGCTGTAGGGTCATCTGGATTTCTAGAATTATTCCGACCAGCCTCTTCAGCTGACTTTATCCAATTCTTTACCCAAAATGTCTACTCCAAGTCTTAGAAGTAGTTTATCAAGGTAGGAGTTACACTGACAGAAAGAAGTGGAAAAGAGACAGATGACAATCACTAACCTACTGCTTTTGTGAAGAGATTTCTACTCCTAGATATATTCACAAAGGCTATGCCTATGGTGTAATCCAATTATCCTCCACCATGTTAGGCTTGGCACCAGGGTGAGTAGCAATATTACCCTAGTTTTTCCAGCTACCATGACTTCCAAGGCAGAAATGCAAAGCTCAGAATGGAGTAATCTCTCACATCACTCGGCAGTTCAACCAAATCTCACTCAACCTTATACTTCCAGAGCCTCTTTCCTTCAATTAAGTCTCCAAAACTAGCTCTGTCCCCAACTTCATATTCCAATCCTGTCTCTGCTCCTAAATTCCACCCATTCATCCCATACCAGTTTTTTTCTCCAAGGGTATCAGTGGTGGAAAGCGAGCCCCAAGTTCTGCTCAGTCTATGCTCATTGTGAAAATAAGCAGGGGAAGGCAAAAACAGGTGGGTGGAATGTGTTAGGGAGCCACCTAGATCCAGAGGATGACTTGATTCAGTGGCCATAGCATCACCTGGCTTTGGCTTCTGGAGCCTGGCACCAAGCCAGCAGAGCAAGAGCGAGCCCCAGGTTCCTAGGTACTTTGGTTTCCTCAAATTAGAAGATATAAAATGGGTCCCCACTTTGACTGTTGTCTAGTTCTAGACTCCCAAAGCAAAGGAGGGGGTTCTAGGAGAAGAGCAGGAACAGTCTGAGTAAAAACCAAGTACTGAAGCTGAGGATGCCACGTTGATTAAGAAAGGAATGGGGATTAGGATATCCAGGTGAGGTTCGGAGTAGGATGATTGCGCCCTGGAAGGTGAATACTTCATTTGGGAGAGTACAACTTAAAGAATAAAATACATTAGATCATTGAGTACGTCTTAAGCATGATGACTGAGGTTTCAAGCTCACGTGTGATGTGTGCCTCCCTCAAACCTTGTTACAGATGCCAGTCTAACATGAAAAAAAAACAGAAAAAAAGAGTAAGTCTGACAAACTTAATGTTGGGATAGCTACAAAATAACTTAGATCCCAGATCTAACATTTTATCCTTTAAGAAAACTAACTGATGGGAGGGCATGGTGGTTCACACCTGTAATCCCAGCACTTGGGAGGCCAAGGCGGGCTAATCACTTGAGGTCAGGAGTCAGAAATCAGCCTGACCAACATGGCAAAACCCCGTCCCTACTGAAAATATAAAAATTAGCCAGGCATGGTGTTGCACACCTGTAATCCCAGCTACTCTGGAGGCTGAGGCAGGAGAATCGCTTGAACCCGGGAGGCGGAGGCTGCAGTGAGATGACATCATGCCACAGTACTCCAGCCTGGATGACAAAAGGAGACCCTGCCTCAAATTTAAAAAAAAAAAAAAGAAGAGAAAGAAAAGAAAACTGACAACAGGGCCCAATTCTGAGAGAGGAGAAAGGGACCTTCCCAATGTACATTTCCAGAAGCAGTGTAAATACTCCCTGACCCATCCCAAGTTTGCTGAGTCATGAATATTAAATCAGCAGCAAGGTCAAAACGGATAAGTATCTATAGGGTACTGAGAGTGGAAGATTAGCCTGAATTTAGGGATTTGTGGTTTTTAACTCAGGAACGGGGCAGAAAATGCTAACCTGCCCAGATCCACATTACCACATTACCTGGCTTTCAGCTCAACCCCAGACTCTACTCTCTGAATCAGAGTATCCTGGTCCCCATGTACTCAAGTCTATCATTGCCCACAGCGCACAGGAGAAAGGGAAAAGATTCAGAGAGACTTTCTGCTGGACACTTATTATGTGGAACAGAAAACGTGTCCCTTCCCAGCCATCTCATACAGTTCATTTGAACTGGATACCAATCTTTCCCAGCTGTGCAGGGCTCCTGTGCTTCCTAGAACAAAGCAAACATCATATCTTGATCTTGGACTCAATTTAAGAATCTCTTCTCTTGGAACTCAGAATTTTGGGGTGGTAAGGACCCAGATGAAGGAAAAGATACCGAGGGAAACAGGGAGGGCCACTTTAGGAAGCGTATTTCAACAAAGGTAGTGCAAGTTTGGGGAAAAGGATATGAGAGACAAATGTGCTCTATCAAAAGCAGAAAGGAATTAGAGACTTTTGCCAAAAAAAACAGAAATGCTATGGAGGCAGGCTAGAAGAAAAAGTCCCAAGAGTTAGGCAAGTATGCAGAAAATGACAAAAGAGATCAGCAGGGAGCTTCCTTCAGCTAGACAGGGAATTAGGTGATCCCTGGGGATTACACAGGAATACAGAAATATTAAGAGAAAAAGCCAAAAACTTGAATTGAGACAGTAAGTTAGACATGGGTACCCAAAGTCACCGCACAGAAAGAAATCTGATGAGGGAAGTAAGGCAAAAATGGGTAAGTATGAAGAGTAAGTAAAAAATGACTACAATGGCGCGGTGGCTCACGCCTGTAACCCCAGCACTTTGGGAGGCCGAGGCGGGCGGATCACAAGGTCAGGAGATCAAGACCATCCTGGCTAACACGGTGAAACCTCGTCTCTACTAAAAATACAAAAACCTAGCCGGGCATGGTGGTGTGTGCCTGTCGTCACAGCTACTCAGGAGGCTGAGACAGGAGAATGGCGTGAACCTGGGAGGCGGAGCTTGCAGTGAGCCCAGATCGCGCCACTGCACTCCAGCCTGGGTGACAGAGCCAGACTCCGTCTCAAAAAAAAAAAAAAAAAAAAAGACTACAATGAACTTAGCAACTGAAGTAGAGGCAGAAACCACCCAAGGGAAATTACAAGACCCTCTACAGTTACAGAAAATATGACTTAGGGAAGGAGTCACAGAAAGACACTTCCAAGGGCATGAGAAACTAGAGAGGGCTACTGTGGGGGGGAAAGGCCTGAGGGGAACAGAAGGAAAGGGGGAAGGGGGATCTACTCTTAACAAGTAATGCCATGGGAAGGTATCTCTTCTACAGCTCCCCCAGGTGAAATCAAAGAATGAGACACAAATCAGGAGAGTCTCTGGGACAATTCCAGGCATCAAATCCAAAAGAGGTTCAGAATAGCAACAGTCAAAGAAAAACTCTTGGGAGGCAAGAAAGGGTTCTCTCTGGCTTAATCCAAATGGGAAAAAAATGTCCTAGAAAATGGATTCAGAGCAGATAAGGAAGGTGGTATTATAAGGAGTTCTAAGGAACCAAATCCTGGGCAAAGGGGGAGGTCAAATAAGGAAGGGTCTTTGAAAGATGATCCCTTCTTCCAAAAAAGGTTGTCAGATTCCCGAACTGGGATAGTTGGCCAAGAGTCTTCAAGAAGTGGAAATCTTAAGAAAAACAGAAGGGAACCCCATGAGCTTCCTTTTAGAGATCCTTTTAGAGATCATGACTATGAAGCTTACATGCCTCAAGACGAAGAAACTCTAAGAATGACCTGAAGGTATCTGAAGTCTAAGTGAGACCTCAAATCCATTCTGAGTAGAATGGTAGACCAGTGGGCCTTGAGATCAAGGTGTGGTGGGGTGAAAGACTTGCGAAAGATGCCACCTTATGGCTGGCTGAGAAGCAACTTGACTGATCCAACCCAGGGTTCCTGAGGTCAAAGATGCCAAACGTCGTAAATGGATCTGACCATTTCTCCTTGGCTTGGGAACCGGAATATAAGCTGAAAGTGGGGTGAGTGTTCCAGAGTCAGTAGGCAGAGGCCTCTCTGAGGAAGATGAAAGGATCCGATATGGGACAGAGGGGGCCTTCCCAAGGGGACCGTGCAGAAGAAAGACAATTCTCCATGTGCCTGGACCGTGGGGAAGATGTGATTAAGGTCTAAGGTATGTCTTCCATCAGACAACGGAAACAGTCAATTAGAAGCTGGGTAAAGGGGTCTCTCCTGGGGAGCGGGGAGCGCCAAGCCAGGGACAATAATGGCCTGAAGTTCATTCTCCCTGAGATGGGGGTAGAAGCAGGTGCAGTAAAGGAGTCAAAAATAAAAGGAACAGGTTGACTCCAAGAGGTCTCTCAGGGAAGGCTGCGGGTGGGAGCAAGGGTCTAAGATTCTAAGGGCCAGGACTCAGCTCCAGAAGCTCGATCCCGCCCCACGCGTTCCTGCTCCGGCCGGGGGAGGGGGCTAAGGACCGGCGTCCCCAGTCGGCGCGCCGTCTCACCTTGTAGAAGGCCCCGTTGGAGCCGCGCACCTCGACGGGCAGTCCCGGCTCCACATCCCCCCCAGAGGCCAGGCCGCCCATGGCGCCGCCACCGCCTCCGACTCCCCCGGCGGCGGCTGCAGCAGCAGTCTGAGTGCGGGCCGGGCCAGGCCCCCGGCGTCTCCCCGGAGGAGGAGCCGGAGGGGGAGCCGCGGGGGGCGGGAGCCGGGCCGGCCCCACGGCGGCCCTGCCACAGCCAACGAGCAGGGGGCCGGGGCCGGGCCGCTCCCCGTCCGCCGCCGCCGCCTTGGTCTCCGCCACCGTGAGGGAAACGGCCGCCGCCGCCGCTGCCTTCGTCACCTCAGCTTCCGCCTGCCGCCGCCCCCGCTGCTGCCTCAGTCCCGGGACCCGCTGCTGCCGCTGCCGCTCCACAGCCTCCACCTCCCCCTGCCACCGCCTCCTACTGCGCAGGCGCACCGGGCACCCGCCCGCTGCGCGCGGGGCCCCGAGGGCCACGGCGCAGGCGTCAAGGTTAGAGCCCCAGCTAGCGCTAGCCAGCGCATCGGGGCTTCCACATTCCCTTTCACTCTCTCACGCCCCCTCCTGGTCGCTTGCTCGCGCTTGCGCAGAACAAAATTAGCCTCCTTTCTCCACCGCCCCACAGCCCAGCAGCCCCGTCTCTTCCTTTCCGCGCCCCACAACCCTGAGAACCAACCAATCAGAGGGAGGGAGGGGCCGGGCTCGCTCAGTCCGATTGGGCGGCGGCCGCACAGTCACACAGCGCTCAGGCCACACCCACGCCGCCGCCGCCGGCCCCACCGGGCTCGGACAAGTTAGGGATGGGCATGCGCCTGAACGACTGCTTGGTCACTTTCTCCACCTTTGTCTTTCTTGGTGCGCACGCTCCAAAAAAAAAAAAGAAGAGGAGTCGCCGCAAGGAAAAAGGTGCTCGGTGCGCACGCGCTGAGCTTTACTGTCTGCGCGCAAGCATCGCCTATCTTTTAAGAATCTGTAACTGTGCTGTAGTAGATTTAAGTCATAGCTCTTGTCTTGAAGAGATTGTGATACAATGAAAGTTTTGCCCAGGCGCGGTGGCTCACGCCTGTAATCCCAGCACTCTGGGAGGCCAAGGCGGGTGGATTACCTGAGGTCCTCGGATCACCTGAGGTCAGGAGTTCGAGACCAGCGTGGCCAACATGGTGAACCACCCCACCCCCGCATCTAATAAAACACCAAAATTAGTCGGGCGTGGTAGCACGCGCCTGTAATCCCAGATACTCGGGAGGCTAAAGCAGGAGAATCACTTGAACCTGGGAGGTAGAAGTTACAGAGAGCCGAGATCGCGTCATTGCACTCCAGCCTTGGCGACAGAGTAAGACTCTGTCTCAAAAAAAAAAAAGAAAGAAAGAAACAAAAGAAAGTTTTAAGAATAGTAGAATAGTTTCGGCCGGGGGCGCTGTGGCTCACTCCTGTAATCCCAGCACTTTAGGAGGCCCAGGCGGGTGGATCACTTGAGCCCCCAAGTTCGAGACCAGCCTCAACAGGGCGAAACCCCGTTTCTACTAAAACTACAAAAATTAAGCCGGGCGCGGTGGCTCACGCCTGTAATCCCAGCGCTTTGGGAGGCCGAGATCACTGGCGGGCGGATCACGAGGTCAGGAGATGGAGACCATTCTGGCCAACATGGTGAAACCCCGTCTCTACTAAAATACAAAAAATTAGCTGTGGTAGTTCCAGCTACTCGGAAGGAGTCCCAGCTACTTGGGAGGATGAGGCAGGAGAATCACTTGAACCTTAGGAAGATGGAGGTTGCAGTGAGCGGATATCACGCCACTGCACTCCAGCCTGGGCAATGAGTGAAACTTAAAAATAATACTGCCGGGCGCCGGTGGCTCAAGCCTGTAATCCCAGCACTTTGGGAGGCCGCAGCGGTGGATCACGAGGTCAGGAGATCGGTGACTATCCTGGCTAACATGGTGAAACCCTCGCCTCCTACTAAAAATACAAAAATCCAATGGGCGTGGTGGCGGGAGCGCCTGTAGTCTCAGCTACTTGGGGAGGCTGAGGCGGAGAATGGCATGCAACCCGGAGGTGGAGCTTGCAGTGAGCCGACTCCACGCCACTGCACTCCAGCCTGGGAGCACAGCCAGACTGCCTCAAAAAAAAAAAAAAAAATAATAATAATAATAATAATGGCAGGGTGCGATGGCTCACGCCTGTAATCCCAGCACTTTGGGAGGCCGACGCGGGCGGATCACGAGGTCAGGAGATCGAGACCATCCTGGCTAACACGGTGAAACTCCATCTCAACTAAAAATACAAAAAAAAAAAAAAAAAAGAAAAAATAGCCAGGCGTGGTGGCGGGCGCCTGTAGTCCCAGCTACTCTGGAGGCTGAGGCAGGAGAATGGCGTGAACCCAGGAAGCGGAGGTTGCGTGAGTGGAGATCGCGCCACTGCACTCCAGCCTGGGCGACAGAGCGAGACTCCATCTCAACAACAACAACGACAAATAGTAATAACAATAATAATAGTGCCCGGGCGCGGTGGCTCACACCTGTAATCCCACCACTTTGGGAGGCCGAGGCGAGTAGATCACCTAAGATTGGGAGTTTGAGACCAGCCTGACCAACATGGAGAAACCCCGTCTCTACTAAAAATACAAAAATTAGGCCGGGCGCGGTGGCTCAAGCCTGTAATCCCAGCACTTTGGGAGGCTGAGACGGGCGGATCACGAGGTCAGGAGATCGAGACCATCCTGGCTAACACAGTGAAACCCTGTCTCTACTAAAAAATACAAAAAACTAGCCAGGTGAGGTGGCGGGCGCCTGTAGTCCCAGCTACTCAGGAGGCTGAGGCAGGAGAATGGCGGGAACCTGGGAGGCGGAGCTTGCAGTGAGCTGAGATCTGGCCACAGCACTCCAGCCTGGGTGACAGAGCGAGACTCCGTCTCAAAAAAAAAAAAAATACAAAAATTAGCTGGGCATGATGGCCCATGCCTGTAAACCCAGCTACTCGGAGGCTGAGGCAGGAGAATTGCTTGAGCCCGGGAGGCAGAGGTTGCAGTGAGCCGAGATTGTGCCATTGCACTCCAGTCTGGGCAACAAGAGTGACATTCTGTCTCAAAAATAATAATAATAATAATAAATAATAAATAATTCCGGGGAAATTCAAAATAGGAAAAATTGTAATGAAATAATGGTAATAGCAGGAAAAATTCACATTCTGGGAGTTGTCCTATGTTCCATTCACTTCTTGGATTAGAGTAAATGGTAATGCCAATCATGGAGGACATAACATAGGAGATAAAGGTTTAGAAAATAAGGTGATGAATTATACTAAGTTTTTTTTTTTTGCCCTTTGAACTTAGCCACCACATCTGGCTAATTTTTAAATTTTTGTATTTAATGGTGGGGACAAACAGACCTGGAAATCTCTTATTTCATAGTGTGATGGCAGAAGAAAGACACTGGAAAAATTATTAATATTTATAATAATTATTAATATTGCAAACATGGCCAGGCACAGGGCTTATACCTGTAATCCCAGCAGTTTGGGAGGCTGAGGCTGGTGGATCACCTGAGGTCACCTGAGGTCAGGAGTTCAAGACCAGTCTGTTGAAATTCCATCTGTACTAAAAATACACAAATTAGCAGGGAATGGTGGCATGCGCTTGTAGTCCCAGCTACTCAGGAGACTGAGGCAGGAGAATGACTTGAACTCAGGAGGCAGAGGTTGCAGTGAGCCAAGATTGCGCCACTGCACTCCAGTTTGGGTGACAGAGCAAGACTCCATCTGAAAACATAAAAATTAAAAATAAAAATAAAGGCGATAGAAGAAAGGAAAATAAAATATAAGAAAATTAAAGGATTAGTCCATGGGATACAACATCTGAATAACCAGAATTCCAGAAAGTGATAACAGATATAATTATCTGGGAAGATAAAATCATCTCAAATCAATAGTAATAATTATGCAAGAAAATTTCCCAAGGCCAGGTGCAGTGGCTCACGCCTGTAATCCTGGCACTTTGGGAGGCTGAAGCAGGCAGATCACTTGAGCTCGGGCGTTCAGGAGCGGCCTGGGCAGCATGGTGAAACCCTGTCTCTACCAAAACTACAAAAATTAGCCGGGTGTGGTGGCTCACGCCTGTAATCCCAGCACTTTGGGATGCTAAGGTGGGTGGATCACCTGAGGTCAGGAGATTGAGACCAGCCTGGTCTCAAAAATACAAAAATGAGCCACACATGGTAGCGTGTGCCTATAATCCCAACTACTCAGGAGGCTGAGGGAGGAGAATCTCTTGAACCCGGGAGGCAGAGGTTGCAGTGAGCCAAGATCACACCACTGCACTATATACAGCCTGGGTGACAGAGCAAGACTCTGTCTCAAAAAAAAAAAAAAATTATTTCCAACCTTGTTTCCTATACGTAGCCACACTCTCAATTTTTTTTGTTGTTGAGACAGAGTCTTGCTCTATCACTCAGACTGGAGTGCAGTGGTATGATCTCAGCTCACTGCAACCTCTGCCTCCCAGGTTCCAGCAATTCTCCTGCCTCAGCCTCCTGAGTAGCTGGGATTTTAGGCACCCACCGCCACAGCTGGCTTGGTTTTTCTGTTGTTGTTGTATTTTTAGTAGACACGCGGTTTCACCATGTTGGCCAGGCTGGTCTCGAACTCCTCACCTCAGGTGAGTCGCTCACCTCAGCCGCCCAAAGCGTTGAGATTATAGGCATGAGCCACTGCGCCTGGCCCCCACTCTCAATTAAGTACAGGAATAGAACAGACATTTTCAGACTTTTAAAGTCCCAACAAATTTACCTCCCGGTACCCTTTCTCAAAAAGCTCCATCAAAATAAGAGTAAACCTAGAAAGAGGAAACGCAGGTTCCAGGCAACAGAACGTCAACACAAGAGAGAGGCAAAGGGGATCCCCAGGATGAAGGTGAAGGGAGATCCCAACAGCGCAGCCTCAAGATTTTCTCTCTGGACTGGAGCAGGTCGAAGGGCTTTTTGAGAAATTCTTCAAAATGAAGTAGATTGAAATTCCTAAGTGTTTGTATATCTTTATGAGAGATTAATTAAGGGAGAATTTGGGAATAAATTAGAGTACACAGGAAACTAAGCAAACAGAGAGGACAAAGCAGTTATAAATTCCAGGGAAAACAAAAATGGTACAAGAAAGAAAAAGAATTGTAACTATCCACATGGATCATACGTGTATTCATATAATTATCATAATAATGAGGCTGGGCATGGTGACTCATGCCTATAATCCCAGCACTTTGGGAGGCCTAGGCGGGTGGATCACCTGAGGTTAGGAGTTCAAGACCGGCCTGAACAGCATGGTGAAACCCCGTCTCTACTAAAAATACAAAAATTAACCAGGCGTGGTGGTGGGTGCCTATAGTCCCAGCTACTCGGGAGGCTGAGGCAGGAGAATTGCTTGAACCTGAGAGGCAGAGGTTGCAGTGAGCTGAGATCATGCCACTGCACTCCAGCCTGGGGAACAAGAATGAAACTTTGTCTCAAAAAAAAAAAAAAAAAGTAAACACTAAACACAGGAGGATGGGAAGTGGAGGTGGGGTGACAAGTCTATTGGAAAAAAAGGGCTTCTCTGTTTTTTTTTTAACCTCAATGATCCTTGTTCTGAAGGGCTAGCTTCTCATCTTCCACAGTGCAAAGCCAATAGCTAATGCCTAAACAAAAAATCCTGGAGTGCTGTGGTGCAAACATGCCTCACTGCAGCCTCAGCCTCAAGAAGTGAGGCCAAGAGCAGTGGCACGTGCCTGTAATCTCAGCCGTTTGGGAGGTCATGGCAAGAGGATCAGTTAAGACCAGGAGTTCATGGTTACAGTGAGCTAGGATCGTGCCACTGTACTCTAGTCCAGGCAACAGAAAAAGACCCTGTCTCTAAAAAAATAAAGACCCCTTATCCCTCTCAAAAAAAAAAAAAAAAAAAAAAATTGAAAAAATTGAAAAAGAAAAAGAGACATCAAGAGGTAGTAATACTGGCCAGGTGTGGTGACTCATACCTGTAATCCTCCCTTTTTGGGAGGCCAAAGTGGGAGGATTGCTTGAGCTCTGGAGTCCAATATTAGCCTGGGCAAAATAGTGAGACCTAGCCTCCAATAAAGAATGTGGTTTTTTGTTTGTTTGTTTGTTTTGCTTTTTTTTTTTTTTTTTGAGACAGAGTCTCACTCTGTTGCCTAGGCTAGAGTGCAGTGGCACGATGTTGGCTCACTGCAACCCCTGCCTCCCAGGTTCAAGAGATCCTCCTGCCTAAGCCTCCCAAGTAGCTGGGATTACAGGCATTCACCACCACATCCGGCTAATTTTTCTATTTTCAGTAGAGACAGGTTTCACCATGTTAGCCAGGTTAGTCTCAACCTCGTGACCTCAAGTCATCCGCCCGCCTCAGCCTTCCAAAGTGCTGGGATTACAGGTGTGAACTACAGTGCCCAGCTTAATAATTTTTTTTTGGTTTTTTTGGAGACAGAGTTTCGCTCTTGTTGCCCAGGCTGGAGTGCAATGGTGCGATCGGCTCACTGCAACCTCTGCCTCCCAGGTACAAATGATTCTCCTGCCTCAGTCTCCCAAGTAGCTCGGATTACAGGCATGAGCCACCACGCCCGGTTAATTTTTTTATATTTAGTAGAGACAGGGTTTCACCATGGTAGTAAGGCTGGTCACGAACTCCTGACCTCAGGTGATCCACCTGCCTCAGCCTCCCAGAGTGCTAGAATTATAGGCATGTGCCACCATGCCCAGTCAAAAATTTGTTTTTCTTTCTTTTTCTTTTCTTTTCTTTTTTTTTTTTTTTTTGAGACGGAGTCTTGCTCTGTCGCCCAGGCTGGAGTGCAGTGGCATGATCTTGGCTCACTGCAAGCTCCACCTCCCGGGTTCACACCATTCTCCTGCCTCAGCCTCCCAAGTAGCTGGGACTAAAGGAGCCCGCCACAACGCCTGCCTAATTTTTTGTATTTTTAGTGGAGAGGTGGATTTACCGTGTTAGCCAGGATGGTCTCGCTCTCCTGACCTCATGATCCGCCCACCTTGGCCTCCCAAAGTGCTGGGATTACAGGCGTGAGCCACCATGCCCGGCCAAAAATTTGTTTTTCATTAGCCAGGCTTGATAGCACCCGCCTGTAATCCCAGATACTTGAGAGGCTGAGGTGGGAGAATCACTTGAGCCCAGGAGGTCAAGGCTGCAGTGAGCTATGATGACACCACTGCACTTGGCTTGGGCAACAGAGCAAGACCCAGTCACAAACAAAACAAAACAAACAAACAAACAAAACACAACATTTGCAATAGCCAGTTAGCTCAGGTGGTTAGAGCCAGGTGCTAACACCAAGGTTGTGGATTTCATCCCCATGTGGGCAAATGTATTATCACTTATGTGGCTGGAGGATGACTTGAGGCCAGGATTTCAAGACCAGCCTGGCCAACATGGAGAAACCCCATCTCTACTAAAAACACAAAAACTATGGGCCTGGCATGGTGGCTTACACCTGTAATCCCAGCACTTTGGGAGGCTGAGGCGGGCAGATCATCTGAGGTCAGGAGTTTGAGACCAGCCTGGCCAACATGGTGAAAACCCATCTCTACTAAAAAATATATAAAAATTAGGTGGTTGCCGGGCGCGGTGGCTCAAGCCTGTAATCCCAGCACTTTGGGAGGCCAAGACGGGCGGATCACGAGGTCAGGAGTTCGAGACCATCCTGGCTAACACGGTGAAACCCCGTCTCTACTAAAAAATACAAAAAACTAGCCGGGCGAGGTGGCGGGCGCCTGTAGTCCCAACTACTCGGGAGGCTGAGGCAGGAGAATGGCGTAAAAACCTGGGAGGCGGAGCTTGCAATGAGCTGAGATCCGGCCACTGCACTCCAGCCTGGGCGACACAGCGAGACTCCGTCTCAAAAAAAAAAAAAAAAAAAATTAGGTGGTTACGTGCCTGTAATCCCAGCTACTCAAGAGGCTGAGGCAGGAGAATCACTTGAACCTGGGAGGCAGAGGTTGCAGTGAGGCAAGATCACACCATTACACTCCAGCCTGGGCAACAAGAGTGAAACTCTGTCTCAAAAAAATAAATAAATTAGCCGGGCGTGGTAGCACATGCCTGTTATCCCAGCTACTTGGGAGGCTGAGTCAGGAGAATCACTTGAACCTAGGAGGCAGAGGCTGCAGTTAGCCCAGATCTCACCACTGCACTCCCGCCTGGGAGATAAAGTAGACTCTGTCTCAAAAAAACAAAACGAAACAAAACAAAACTCAGTTGAGAGTGGTTGCCTTGGAAGAGTGAGGAAATTTTTTTTTTTTTTTTTTTTTAAGACGCAGTCCTGCTCTGTCGCCCAGGCTGGACTGCAGTGGCCCGATCTCGACTCACTACAAGCTTCGCCTCCCGGGTTCACGCCATTCTCCTGCCTCAGCCTCCCGAGTAGCTGGGACTACAGGCGCCCACCACCACGCCCAGCTAATTTTTTTGTATTTTTAGTAGAGACAGAGTTTCACTGTGTTAGCCAGGATGGTCTCAATCTCCTGACCTCATGATCCACCTGCCTCGGCCTCCCAAAGTGCTGGGGTTACAGGTGTGATGGAGTGCAAAGATATTCTATGAATATTAGTAAGATCTGGGACCAAGGTGAAGATAATAACATTAAAAACATAAACTCTGAAAACCAAAGACAAAACAAGATGGGAACAAGATAAATTTTGGAAGCATTGGCTGGGCACTGTGGCTTATGCCTGTAATCCCAGCACTTTGGGAGGCTGAGGCAGGCAGATCAAAGTTGGAGACCAGCCTGACCAACATGGAGAAACCTCATCTCTATTAAAAATAGAAAATTAGCCGGGTGTGGTGGCGTGTGTCTGTAATCCCAGCTACTCAGGAGGCTAAGGCAGGAGAATTGCTTGGACCCAGGAGGCGAAGGTTGTGGTGAGTGAGATGGTGCCACTGCACTCCAGCCTGGTCAAGAAGAGCGAAACACCATCTCAAACAAACAAAAAAAATGTTGGGAGTATTAAGTTTCCTAGTTTATACTCTTTTATCTTCTGCATTAGTGATTAAAGTTTGCTTTTTGAGGCAAGGCTTTGCTCTGTCACCCCGGCTGGAGTGCATTGGCAGGTTCTCAGTTCACTGTAGCCTCAACCTCCTGAGCTCAAGCCATCCTCCCATCTCAGCCCCCCAGTAGCTGGAACTACAGGCATTTGCCACCACGCTCAGCTAATGTTTTTGTATTTTTTGCAGAGACAGGGTTTTGCCCTGTTGCGCAGGTTAGTCTTGAACTATTGGACTCTATTAATCTACCCACCTTGGCTTTCCAAAATGCTAGGATTACAGGCGTGAGCCACTGTACCCAACCTATTATTGTTTTTGTTTTGAGACAGGATCTCACTCTGTCACCCAGGCTGGAGTGCAGTGGTGCAAACATGAGTCCCTTCAGCCTCGACCTCTAAGGTTCAGGTGATCCTCCCACCTCAGACTCCTGAGTAGTTGGGACTACAGGCATTTGCTACTGACCTGGGCAAATTTTATTTATTTAGTTTTTGTTTCCTTTGGGTTTTTTTGTTTGTTTGTTTGTTTGTTTGTTTTAGACAGAGTCTTGCTCTGTCGCCCAGAGTGCAGTAGTGCAATCTCGGCTCACTGCAACCTCTACCTCCTAGGTTCAAGTGATTCTCCTGCCTCAGCCTCCTGAGTAGCTGGGATTACAGGCATGCACCACCAAGCCCAGCTAATTTTTTTTTTTTTTTTTTTTTTTGAGACGGAGTCTGGCTCTGTTGCCCAGGCTGGAGTGCAGTGGCCGGATCTCAGCTCACTGCAAGCCCCGCCTCCCGGGTTCACGCCATTCTCCTGCCTCAGCCTCCCAAGTAGCTGGGAGTACAGGCGCCCGCCACCTCGCCTGGCTAATTTTTTTTGTATTTTAGTAGAGACGGGGTTTCACCGTGTTAGCCAGGATGGTCTCGATCTCCTGAACTCGTGATCCGCCCGTCTTGGCCTCCCAAAGTGCTGGGATTACAGGCTTGAGCCACCGCGCCCGGCCTAATTTTTGTATTTTTAGTAGAAACAGGGTTTCACCATGTTGGCCAGGCTGGTCTCAAACTCCTGACCTCTGGTAATCCACCCACCTTGGCCTCCCAAAGTGCTAGGATTACAGGCGTGAGCCACTGTGCCCAGCCATTTTCTGTTTTTTGAGAGAGTCTCCATCTGTCACCCAGGCTGGAGTGTGGTGGCACAAACTCAGCTCACTGCAACCTCTGCCACCTGGGTTGAAGCGATTCTCATGCCTCAACCTCTCAAGTAGTTGGAATTACATGGGTGCCACCACACCCAACTAATTTTTGTATTTTTAGTAGAGATGGGGTTTCTACATGTTGGCCAGGCTGGTCTCGAACTCCTGACCTCAAGTGATCTGCCCGCCTCCCGAAGTGCTGGGATTATAAGGATAAGTCACTGCACCCGGCCTAATTTTGTAGAGATGTAGTCTTGCCCATGTTGCCTAGGCTGGTCTTGAACTCCTGGCTCAAGTGATCCTCCACCCTCAACCTCTCAAACTATTGAGATTTTTTTTTTTTTTTTTGAGATGGAGTCTTGCTCTGTCACCCAGGCTGGAGTGCAGTGGCCGGATCTCAGCTCACTGCAAGCTCCGCCTCCTGGGTTTACACCATTCTCCTGCCTCAGCATCCCGAGTAGCTGGGACTACAGGCGCCCGCCACCTAGCCCGGCTAGGTTTTTGTATTTTTTAGCAGAGACGGGGTTTCACCATGTTAGCCAGGATGGTCTCGATCTCCTCACCTCGTGATCCGCCCGTCCCGGCCTCCCAAAGTGCTGGGATTACAAGCTTGAGCCACCGCGCCCAGCCTTTTTTTTTTTTTTTTTTTGAGACTGGGTATTGCTCTGTCACTCAGGCTGGAGTGCAGTGGCGTGGTCTTGGCTCACTGCAACCTCTACTTCCTGGGATCAAGCGATTCTCGCGCCTCAGCCTCCCCAGTAGCTGGGCCTAGAGTACCACGCCATTGTGTGTTGGCTTTTTCTGTATTTTTGGTAGAGACGAGATTTTGCTATGTTGACCAGACTGCTTTTGAACTCCTGGGCTCAAGCAATTTACCAGCCTCCCAAAATCCAAAATACTGGGATTACAGGCATGAGCTTTTTTTTTTTTTTTTTTGAGATGGAGTTTTGCTCTTGTTTCCCAGGCTGGAGTGCGGTAGCATGATCTTGACTCACTGCAACCTCCATCTCCCAGGTTCAAGCGATTCTCCTGCCTCAGCCTCCCGAGTAGCTGGGATTATGGGCGCCTGCCACCATGCCTGGCTAATTTTGTATTTTTAGTAGAGATGGGGTTTTGCCATCTTGGTCAGGCTGCTCTTGAACTCCTGACCTCAGATGATCCGCCTGCCTCGGCCTCCCAGAGTGCTGGGATCACAGGCATGAGCCACTGAGCCCGGCCAGGTGTGAGCTTTTGTCGGGCACACCAGATTGAGAATACAGACTGTTGGGCTGGGCACGGTGGCTCCCGCCTGTAATCTCAGCACTCTGGGAGGCCGAGGTGGGCTGATAAAAATACAAAAATACAAAAATTAACATGTGGTGGCAGGTGCCTATAATCCTAGCTACTCAGGAGGCTGAGGCAGGAGAATCGCTTGAAACCGGGAAGCGGATGTTGCAGTGAGCCAAGATCCAACCATTGCACTCCAGCTTGGGGACACAAAATTAAAAAAACTAAAAAAAGACTTTGGACTGGGCGCGGTGGCTCACACCAGTAATACAAGCACTTTGCGAGGTTGAGGCGGCCATATCACAAGATCAGGAGTTACAGACCAGCCTGGCCAGCATGGTGAAACACCGTCTCTACTAAAAATACAAAAATTAGCCAGGCATGGTGGTGTGCACCGGTAGTACCAGCTATTCGGGAGGCTGAGGCAGAAGAATTGCTTGAACCCATGAGGCAGAGGTTGCAGTGAGCTGAGTTCACGCCACTGCACTCCAGCCGGGGGGACAGAGACTCTGTAAAAAAAAAAAAAAAGAAAAAAAGAAAAGAGAAGAAAAGACCCAACGCCACATCAGGTCATGCAATTCTTATTTATTTTTCACCCTCAACAAGGAAGAAAGGTCTCTCCCTCAATTCTACTCTTCCAGTACTTGAGGATAGGCACCCCCAACCCTCCTTCCTCCAGGGAGGCCTCAGCGTCAGTGTTTGTGGAAATAGTTTCTGAAGAGTGCTTGAGCTGGTGGGGAAGGAGAAACTCAAGAGAGAGATCCCCCTGGGGATGGTGTCACTTTCCTGCCAACTTTCTCATCGCCTCTTCTTCAAAGCGGAAGAAGTGCCAGCCCTCAGCTTCCGTCAGATCGCAGGCTCCTAGGGCCTTGTACAAGTCCATGGCCCTCTGGTTCCAGTCCAGGACAGCCAGGCGGAATTGGGAGCAGCCCTTATCCAAGGCCACCTGTGGGAGAAGACATCACTAACTTTTCTGGGGTCAAAAAAGGAAAAGGTTTTCTCCCTCCCTCATTCAACCCGGGTCCTCCCCCTCCATATACCCTTGCTTCTTTAGGTCCTCACTTGTCACCCCCACCCCTCTCCTCACCTCAGCCACCTTTTTGATTATTTTGGAACCAATCCCTTGACCTGTTATGGAGAGAAAGAGGCAAAAAATATCTATTTTTTGAGCTGAAGGGAATCAGAAAAGGACACAGGCTGGGATCTGGGGACCGGGGATGATGGTGGGGTGTGTGGGGTGCTTCGTTCCCACTCCCGCCTCAGCTTCTGTCCAGTACCCCGATATTCCGGCATCACATAGATATCCTCCAGATAAATGGTGCGTCCCTTCCATGTACTGTAGATGAAGTAGTATATTCCATAGCCCACCACGCAGGGCCCTGAGAGAGAGAAAAGAGGAGTACGGCTTCTGGGAGCCTGTGGGGAGACCTCTGAGGACGGCTGGAGAGGTGGACTTCTAAGGCCCAGCTGCTCTTACCCAGTAGCTCCCCGGACGCTGGAAGAATCTCTGCTACCAAACAGTGATAGAAAGGATTCTCTCCAAAGCCATCTGCTCTCAGGGCTGCCGAGATTGGAGTTGTGACAAAGAGATAGAGAAAGAGGACCTGGGTCTATGCCCAGCCTGGAGCTGTCGCCTGGGGAACCCATCCCTCATTTCCTCCCCAGCCTCCGCCAGAACCTGGGTGCTGAGTCCCCACCTTCTTCACTGATCTTCACCTGATCCGAGAGGTTTTCGAACTCGGCTAGTTCCTAAGGCGTGGGTACGGAGGCTGGATTTGGGCAGAAGGGCCCCGCTGCTCCCCGAGCAGGGTCCCAAGGCGAGCCCCTCCCCCCGCCCCCTCCTCCTGCGCCCCCGCTCTGGCCGCGTCACTCTGACCCCCTGGTTTCCGGCCCTCTCCCCTCTCTCCTCTCTTCACCCGAATCAGCCTCAGGATATCTCCACAGTCTCCCTCCTTGGCCTCTCGGATCCGCACGGAAGCCATCCGGATCCCCACTGTCTAGGACCAAAGTCTCACAGCCCCGCAAACGGCAACAAGACCCTTTAAAGGGCCTACGAGCTTGGATCCTGAAGAGCCTGGGAGAGCGGGGTGGCGGGAGTGGCCGGGACGGCGGGGTAGCAGCGGCCTGCGAAGTGGGGCTGGGATTCCGGTGCAGTCAGGGCGGAGAGAGTGGGCCAGCGAGGAGGTCCTCACTGCGGGGCAAAGCCCCACCCCCTCGAATTCTGTCGCAGCAGGGGGCACAACCGTCAGCCAATCAGCTTGGAGAACAGGCGCAGCCCCGCCCCCCCAAGTCCCACCCCCGACAGCTGGATCTTGTGACTGGGCCCCTGGGTAGAGGTCAAGGTTGGAGTGCGGCGGCTTCCTTGCGGTTGTTTGGGTGTCCCAACCTCGATCGAGTTACCCCGTGGTTCAAAGGCTCCCCGGCAGTGCTTTTTAAATTGACGTATGCGGTGATAACCTGCTTTAGCCTCAGGCTCACTCAGCCCCCCAGACCCTGGGTAAGCCTTAAGACCCCCAGCTCTGAAAGCTGTTTCCTGCAGCTCTTGAGTAGGATGAAGTGTTACATCTCGGCGGCATTTGCATTTTTAAAATGTTTTATTTATTTATTTATTTACTTTTGGAGATGGAGTATTGCTTTGTCGCCCAGGCTGGGGTGCAGTGGCGCGATCTCCGCTCACTGCAGCCTCCACCGCCCGAGTTCAAGCGATCCTCCTGCCTTAGCCTCTGGAGTAGCTGGGACTGCAGTCGCGCACCGGCACACCTGGCTAATTTTTTTTTTTTTCCTTCCTTCCTCCCTTCCTTCCTTCCTTCCTTCCTTCCTTCCTCCCTCCCTCCCTTCCTTGCTTCCTTCCTTCCTTCCTTCCGACGGATTCTCACTCTGTCACTCAGGCTGGAGTGCAGTGGTGCGATATCGGCTCACTGCAACCTCTCCCTCCCGGGTTCAAGCGATTCTCCTGCCTCACCTGCGGAGTAGCTGGGATTACAGGCATGGGCAACCACACCTGGCTAAGTTTTGTATTTTTAGTAGAGATGGGGTTTCACCATGTTGGCCAGGCTGGTCTGGAACTCCTGACCTCAAGTGATCTGCCTGCCTCAGCCTCCCAAGGTGCTGGGATTACAGATGTGAGCCACCGAGCCTGGTCTGTCATTTGCATTTTAAAATGGGTCACGGGGTGGCGCAGTGGCTCACGCCTGTAATCCCAGCATTTTGGGAGACAGAGGCAGGTGGATCACATGAGATCAGGAGTTTGAGACCAAACTGACCAACATGGTGAAATCCCCTCTCTACTAAAAATACAAAAATTAGCCAGGTGTGATGGCGTATGCCTTTAATCCCAGCTACTCGGGATCCTGAGACAGGATAATTGGTTGAACCTGGGAGGTGGAGGGTACAGTGAGCCGAGATTGTGCCATTGCACTCCAGCCTGGGCAACAAGAGTGAAACTCCATCTCAAAATAAATAAATAAAATAAAATGGGTCAGGGAGGGTTGGGCCTTGTGGCTAACGCCTGTAATCCAAGTACTTTGGGAGGCTGATGTGGGCGGATCATTTGAGGTCAGAGGTTTGAGACCAGCCTGGCCGACATGGTGAAATCCCCATCTCTACTAAAAATACAAAAAAATTAACTGGGCATGGTGGTGCGTGCACCTGTAGTCCCAACTACTCAGGAGGCTGAGATAGGAGGGTCGCTTGAGAGGGTGCCTCGAGAGGCAGAGGCAGCAGTGAGCCGAGATCACGGCACTGCACTCCAGCCTGAGTGACAGAACAAGACTCTGTCTAAAATAAAATAAAATAAAATAAAATAAAATAAAATAAAATAAAATAAAATGGGTCAGGGAGTGGGTGATGAATTTCTACTGCTAGACTGTTTAGGCCCCGTAATAAATGGATAAGGGAAGATAACTGGGAGGCGGGGGTAGGTCCCTTCTTAATATTCACTGAATCATACACACAGACAATACCTTCCTGGCAGACAGGCCTCAGAGGCCTGGGAAAAGACTGGGGGAGGAGTTCAGACCAGATGCCAGGCACTGTGCCTGCATTTTCTCAATGAACTTCTTTCACAGTCACCCTGTAAAATATTATTTTCCTCATTTTACAGACAAGAATGCTGAAGCACAAAGGTGAAGTGACTTGCCCAAGGTCACTCCGCTAGAAATTTAGGATTCCATTATCTCATTTCTAGTCCTGATACAGGATGCTACTTGGGACGCAGGGCAGGCCTGTCTCTAGACCACAGGCCTGTGAATGCAGCCTCCCCACGTGGACGGAAATCTTGGAGGACCTAGACCAGGCCCTAGAGGAGGAGAGGGGAGACGGAATATCCTCTCCCAGTTCAGAAATTTTCTAGGCAGTGGAGGATGATAGTGGAGGGGACTCTGTCCTTCACCCCATTGATCCCCAGAGGGGTGGTAGCTGGGTCTTGTGACTGGGCCCCTGGGCAGGGGTCAAGGGTCAGTGCCCCTGTTTCCTTTACCCCCTCCCCCCGGGCAACCTTTAACCCTCCACCGCCTACACACAAGGCTGCCTGCCTCTACACATTCTCCCAAGAGTTGTCTGAGCCGCCGAGTGGACAGTGGCTGATTATGGAGACCAGAGGCCCAATGGCCACCTCGCGCCGGCTGCTGTTGCTGCTGTTGCTACTACTGCATCACACCCACCAGGGATGGGCCCTGAGACCTGTTCTCCCCACCCAGGTGCAGGAGCGGGACAGGGCTCTCAGTTCATGCAGTCTTCCCTTCTCTCCTCCTCTGGCCCTGTAGCAGGGCCTCTCCCTCTGTCTGTCTCTGACATGTCCCTACTCAGCCTTGTTTGTTTTCTCTTTCTGATAGAGGGCCCAGGACCCTCCGGCTGTCCACCTCAGCAATGGCCCAGGACAAGAGCCTGCCGCTGTCATGACCTTTGACCTCACCAAGATCACAAAGTATGGGGTTGACCTAGCCCTTGACCCAGTCCCCTGGCTCTGCCCCGTCTCCATCAGCTGTTCTCTTTTCCCTGTCTTCCTTTCCTTATCTGTGAACACCGTGTCCCCAAACCCTCACTGGCTCTCAAAGGGCACATGACATACACAATCTTTTCCTTCTGAGTCCTTCCAGAACCTCCTCCTCCTTTGAGGTTCGAACCTGGGACCCAGAGGGAGTGATTTTTTATGGGGATACCAACCCTAAGGATGACTGGTTTATGCTGGGACTTCGGGACGGCAGGCCTGAGATCCAACTGCACAATTACTGGGCCCAACTTACGGTGGGTGCTGGACCACGACTGGATGACGGGAGATGGCACCAGGTAAGCTAGCTCTGGTCCTCAAGGGAGGGATGTCTGGAGCTGGTCTGAGGAAAGGGAACGAAACCAAGTTATTGGGCATCCCTTTACCACTGTCATCTCATTTAATCCACAGGAACTCCCACAAAGTAGCTATTCTTGGCCCCATCTTTTCTGATGGGAATTCTAAAGCTCAGTCAGTACATAAGTGACAAGACCTGACTGACCCACGGCCAAGGATGCTAGCTGCTTCTTTAAGGCATGTTCTTTCCACTATAGTACTAGGCTGCCTCACAGGAAGGTGGCAGAGACAGATCCCAGGGTCCTCTGATTCTGCTTCCCACCTTCCTGCAGGTGGAAGTCAAGATGGATGGGGACTCTGTGCTACTGAAGGTGGATGGGGAGGAGGTGCTGCGCCTGAGACAGGTCTCTGGGCCCCTGACCAGCAAACGCCATCCCATCATGAGGATTGCGCTTGGGGGTCTGTTCTTCCCCGCTTCCAACCTTCGGTTGCCGGTAACTACATCCCAGGGGTGGAACCCTAGCCAAGGCTCCGTAAAGCACTGCTGGGTGGGTGGCCATGGGAATCTAAGTCCAAGATTTTAGGGAGAGGGGATGGGTTGAGAGCTGCAAGAGGGAGGCCAAATGCTCGGAAGAGAGTAAACTGAGGGCAGAGTGGCCAGGACTGGGGCTCCGATGCCCTGATTTCTACATCCCCATATCTTACCTCTGTCACACTCCAGCTAGTTCCTGCCCTGGATGGCTGCCTGCGCCGGGATTCCTGGCTGGACAAACAGGCCGAGATCTCAGCATCTGCCCCCACTAGCCTCAGAAGCTGTGATGTAGAATCAAATCCCGGGATATTTCTCCCTCCAGGGACTCATGCAGAATTCAATCTCCAAGGTAGATTTCCTTGGAGTGTGTTTTTCCCACCCTGGCCAGCTCAGCCTGCCTCTGTCTCCTTCCACCACTGGCCCCTTTCCTCCTTGAAGCTCCAGCTTTGAGGCCTCAGGATAATCATTTCTCCCCACAGACATTCCCCAGCCTCATGCAGAGCCCTGGGCCTTCTCTTTGGACCTGGGACTCAAGCAGGCAGCAGGCTCAGGCCACCTTCTTTCTCTTGGGACACCGGAGAACCCATCTTGGCTCAGTCTCCACCTTCAAGATCAAGTAAAGGGGGACAATGGGGCGCTGCCTGTATTCAGTGGAGCCTGGAGCAATGAGGGAAGAGGGGAGTCCAAAATGTCAATATTAGGAAGACTTCCAGCCCAGGGAACATAGCAAGACTCTGGCTCCACAAAATTGTTTTTCATTAATAATTAGCCAGGCATGGTGGTGCATGCCTGTAATCCCAGGTGCTGGAGGCCAAGACCAGAGGATCACTTGAGGCCAGGAGTTTGACATCAGCCTGGGCAACATAGCAGAGACCTCTGTCAAAAAAAAAAAAAAAAAATTAGCCAGGCATAGTAGCACATGTCTGCTGCCCTGGCTACTTAGGAGCCTGAGGCAGGAGGTTTACTTGAGCCCAGGAGTTTGAGGCTGCAGTGATATATGATGGTGCCACTGCACTCTGACCTGGACCACAGTGAGACCCCGTCTCAAAAAATAAAATAAAATAAAAATAAGGTTTACGGATGGCACTCAGGTGGGCGGTAGGGGCGAGGGACATATCTTGAAGCTGCCCACAGCAAGCAAACAGTTTTGACTTAGACTGTTTATTTACTTGGGGTAGGTGTGGTTTCAAAAAGGGTCAAGCCAAAAAAAATTAGGGCAGGATTTAAGTGGTGAAAATGGCCAGTAGGTGGAGGCATAGCGAAGAGGCAGAATTAAGGCAGCTAGGGGTGAGGCCACAGTCAGTAGTCCCTGCTCATTCTTCCCTCCCTCTCTATCGTCCCTTTCCCACACACTCTGCAGAAGGTGGTGCTGTCTTCTGGGTCGGGCCCAGGGATGGATCTGCCCCTGGTCTTGGGACTCCCTCTTCAGCTGAAGCTGAGTATGTCCAGGGTGGTCTTGAGCCAAGGACCAAAGATGGAGGTCCTTGCCCTGCCTCCCTTAGGCTTGGCTTCCCTCCTTAACCTCTGGGCCAAGCCTCAAGGGCGTCTCTTCCTGGGGGCTTTACCAGGTAAGAGAGAATGATGTTCAAGTTCATGAGCACACCATTGGAAACAGCTCAAGGAAGGGGGCACATTTTGAGGGGAAGGAAACCTCTGGGAGGGAAGAAGAATAGGCCACAAGAAGAAGATAGTGGGCAGTGGGAGGTAGTGCTTCTGAAAACTCAGGTTGAAGGAGTGGAAAAGTGGGGAGAAGATTCTGAATCTGAGCCACCTTACTCTTCTAATGCCACCTTCGCACTACCTCCCTCTAGGAGAAGACTCTTCCACCTCTTTTTGCCTGCATGGCCTTTGGGCACAAGGTCAGAGGCTGGATGTGGACAGGGCCCTGAACAGAAGCCATGAGATCTGGACTCACAGCTGTCCCCAGAGCCCAGGCAATGGCACTGACGCTTCCCATTAAAGCTCCACCTAAGAACCCCCTTTGAAAGTTACTTATTATTCATTTATTCAACAAACATTCACTGTGCACTAGCAATGTACCAGGCACTGTGCCAAGCATTGAGTTGTCTTGATGAGCAGAAACACTCTGGTTCCTACCCTCTTGGTGCCCACAGTCCCATAGGGAAGCAGACATCCATCAAAGACTAACTAATAAGTGGATAGTTGGAAGCACTGATAAAGGAGAATCAGAGAGTTGTGAAAACATGGAGACTGGCTGGGAGCAGTAGCTTACGCCTGTAATCCCAGCACTTTGGGAGGCCGAGGCAGGCAGATCACGAGGTCGGGAGATCGAGACCATCCTGGCTAACGTGATGAAACCCCGTCTCTACTAAAAATACAAAAAAAATTAGCCGGGTGTGGTGGCGGGCGCCTGTAGTCCCAGCTGCTCAGGAGGCTGAGGCAGGAGAATAGTGTGAACCTGGGAGGCAGAGCTTGCAGTGAGTCAAGATAACGTCACTGCACTCCAGCCTCGGCGACAGAGCAAGACTGTCTCAAAAAAAAAAAAAAAAAAAAGAGGCCGGGCGCGGTGGCTCAAGCCTGTAATCCCAGCACTTTGGGAGGCCGAGATGGGCGGATCACGAGGTCAGGAGATCGAGACCATCCTGGCTAACACGGTGAAACCCCATCTCTACTAAGAAATAGAAAAAATAGCCGGGCGAGGTGGCGGGCGCCTGTAGTCCCAGCTACTCAGGAGGCTGAGGCCGGAGAATGGCGTGAACCCGGGAGGCGGAGCTTGCAGTGAGCTGAGATCCGGCCACTGCACTCCAGCCTGGGCTACAGAGCGAGACTCCGTCTCAAAAAAAAAAAAAAAAAAAAAGAAAAGAAAAGAAAAGAAAAGAAAAATAAAACATGGAGACTAGGAGGCCTTAGTCTGAACGTCAAGGAGAGGTTCTCTGAGGAAATGAGGACTTCTTTTTTTGTTTTGTTTTGTTTTGTGACAGAGTTTTGCTCTTGTTGCCCAGGCTGGAGTGCAATGGTGTGATCTTGGCTCACTGTAACCTCTGCCTCCTGTGTTCAAGCGATTCTTTTGCCTCAGCCTCCCGAGTAACTGGGATTACAGGCGTGCACCACCACCCCCGGCTAATTTTTTGTATTTTTAGTAGAGATGGGGTTTCACCATGTTGGCTAGGCTGGTCTAGAACTCCTGACCTTGGGTGATCCTCCTGCCTCGGCCTCCCAAAGTGCTGGGATTACAGGCGCGAGCCATTGCGTCTGGCTGGAAATGAGGACTTCTTAGGCTGAGATCCCAGCAAAAACCCCGACAGACAGACATACTCTGGATACAGGTCACTTTCTGGAAGCCAGGACCCACCTCATTCCGCAGAAGTTACTCCCTTTGAGACTCCAGTTTCCTGCCTCTGTGGCTGGTCCAGAGGGATCAGGAGGAAGAAAAGAGATGGGATTTTGACATCTCAGTCATCTGGTCCTTGGACTGGCCATTGCTGCCCAGGGAAGGAGCAGCAGGGGGCGTGAGAGGGTCACAGACAGATGCGGGTAGGGGTTCTGGAAAAAGGGGCGGAGGCAGGGAGAAAGAGAAAGGGAGGAGAGCACAGGGAGAAAGTCGCCTCTCTCTCCTAGTCTTGGTCCACTTGCTGCGTTCACAGATGAATTTGTCTCTACTCCATTAAGCAAGAACTGGCTTGTGCTGGTCCCAGCTGGTAAAAACAGACAGATTCGGGAATATCTCTGCCCTCAAAGAATACGGTGACCCAGCTCTCAACCACAGACCTCTGGAGAATGCTGGTGCCCCAGCATCCCTCCCTGGGGAACCCTTGTGTCCAAGCCGCTAGCCCCCCCCCCCCCCCCCAGCTTCCAGTCTTCAGCCCCCTTAGGAAGCCCTGTGTCCTAGTCCAAAGCTCCCAGCCTACTAAGGAGCCCTTGGGCTCAAGCCCTCCATCCTCTTTCCTCTCAAGAACCATTAGGTTAGCCAGGTGGGGTGGTTCACACCTTTAATCCCAGCACTGTGGGAGGCCGAGGCGGGCGGACCACCTGAAGTCAGGAGTTTGAGACCAACCTGGCCAACACAGTGAAATCCCATCTCTACTAAAACTGCGAAAATTAGCCGGATGTGGTGGCGGGTGCCTGTAATCCCAGCTACTCAGGAGGCTGAGGTAGGAGAATTGCTTGAACCCAGGAGGTGGAGTTTGCAGTGAGCTGAGATCACGCCACTGCACTCCAACCTGAGTGACAGAGTGAGACTGTCTCAAAAAAAAATAATAAAAAAAAAACTTAAAAAGAACCATTAGGTTAAAGCATACCTCATGCTCTCAGCCTCCCGAGTAGCTGGTACGACAGTCGCCAGCTACCTCAAGCCTCGGCTAGTTTCTTTGTATTTTTTAGTAGAGACGGAGTTTCACCGTGTTAGCCAGGATGGTCTCGATCTCCTGACCTCGTGATCCGCCCGTCTCGGCCTCCCAAAGTGCTGGGATTACAGGCTTGAGCCACCGCGCCCGGCCGCCTCCTAGTTTCTTACAAGAATCTTTTCACCAGTAACCCAGGCAGCAGGCTGAGTCACTCACTGGAGCTGCTGTCCCTTTCTGCAGGGATCAGCCAGGACCTAAATGACCCCGGGGTAAGGAGGCCCTGAGGAGTCTCTAGGGTAGAAGACACAAATCCCAAGCCCCACTTTGTACCTCTCCTAATCTTGACCCTATAGGCTCTCTCAGGATCTACAACTGCCTCCACCCAGCCAGCAGGGCTTATAGCGGAGTCTTCAGCATGGAGAGGGCATCAAATTTAACTCTGGCCCCTTGTTGATGTTGAGGGTTAACCTAGGCCACCTGAGCATCTGCTAGTACCAGGCACTGTTCTAGATACTGAGGATTTGTTGGTGAAAAGGACAAACAGGCCGGGCGTGGTGGCTCACACCTGGAATCCCAGCACTTTGGGAGGCCGAGGCAGGCAGATCATGAGGTCAGGAGATCGAGACCATCCTGGCTAACACAGTGAAACCCCATGTCTACTAAAAATACAAAAAATTAGCCGGGTGTGGTGGCGGGCACCTGTAGTCCCAGCTACTTGGGAGGTTGAGGCAGGAGAATGGCGTGAACCCGGGAGGAGGAGCTTGCAGCAAGCGGAGATCACACCACTGCACTCCAGCCTGGGCGACAGAGCGAGACTCCATCTCAAAAAAAAAAAAAAAAAAAGAAAAAGAAAAGAAAAAAAGAAAAGGACAAATACCATCCCCGCTCTGATGGAACTTATAATATGGTAGAGGGGAAGTAGACACAAACAAGAACACAAATAAATAAGCAGGATTATTTCAGATAGTGCTCAGAGCAATAAAGGGAATAAAATCCTGTAATATAATAGGAGGGGGAGGGGAGGGGCAACATTAGCTGGGTGGTCAGGGAAGTCACTTGAGCAGAGACCTGAATAATGAAAAGAAGTCATCCTGTGGAGGCCTGTGGAGTGCGAGCCAGCAGGGAGGGGGGTTAGAGAGCCCGGATGCACCTGGGTACCCACCAAGGGGATTGTTCCAAGTGCCAACATCCTGACCTTTTGTCCCTGGAATCTCCCCGGAGCTGGCTTTTCTCTCCTCCCTCCACCCCACCCTCTCCAGGACACTGGGCCCCCAACCTCTCTTTCCCCAGCCTGCCCTAGATTCCAGGATTCCTGATTACCATCCAGAGTTGTCTACACTCTTTCATTAAGACCGACTTCGCTTTGACATCGACTTTGCCAGGCCCCCACCAAGGGCACCTACGATGCCTGCCCAGTGTCCCCTGCCTTCCCCACACCCCCAAAAACTTTTCAGAGCTTGGCAGCACACGCTGAAGCCTCTGGGCCTGATCTACCCACTCACTCCATCCTACCCACTGCCTCTCTCTCTCTCTCCCCCTCCTTGCTGCCCACCTCTCCCACCGAATTTTCTTTCAATTAACATGTATTGGCTGCTGATACATTGGCCAAACACTGTGTAGTCCACCACAGGGAATCTAAACATGAATAAAACTTGGTACTGGCCCTGGAGAACTAGGGTCTTTTTTTTTCTTTTGAGACAGAGTCTCGCTGTTTCGGTCAGGCTGGAGTACAGTGGCACGATCTCAGCTCACTGAAACCTCCATCTCCCAGGCTCAAGCAATTCTCCTGCCTCAGCCTCCCAAGTACATGGGACTACAGGCATGCGCCACCACACCTGGCTAATTTTTGTATTTTTAGTAGAGACGGGGTTTCACCATGTTGACCAGGCTGGTCTCGAACTCCTGACCTCAGGTAATCAGCCTGCCTCGGCCTCTCAAAGTGCTGGGATTACAGGTGTGAGCCACCGTGCCCGGCCTTTTTTTTTTTTTTTTTCTTTTGTCTTGCTCTGTTGCCCAGGCTGGAGTGCGATGGCACGATCTTGGCTCACTGCAACTTCTGCTTCCTGGGTTCAAGTGATTCTCCTGCTCAGCCTCTCAAGTAGCTGAGCTTACAGGCATGCACCAACACGCCTGGCTAATTTTTGTATTTTTAGTAGAGACAAGGTTTCACCATGTTGGCTGGGCTGGTCTCAAACTCCCGACCTCAGGTGATCCGCCCACCTTGGCCTCCCAAAGTGCTGGGATTACAGGCATGAGCCACCATGCCCGGGCAGAACCAGGGTCTTGAGAGAGAGACAGACATGTGAAATGCTTTAGCAGAGGTATCAGAGATGCCAAGGAACCTGGTTGCTAGTTCTACTATGGACCATCAAAGAAATGAGTTATGACTGGACAAGGTGGCTCATGCCTGTAATCCCAGCACTTTGGGAGGCCAAGGTGAACGGATCACCTGAAGTCAGGAGTTTAAGACCGGCCTGGCCAGCATGGTGAAACCCCATCTCTACTAAAATACAAAAAATTAGCTGGGCATGGTGGCAGGCTCCTGTAATCCCAGCTACTGGGGAGGCTGAGGCAGGAGAATCCCTTGAACCCGGGAGGCGGAGGTTGCAGTGAGCTGAGACTGCACCACTGCACTCCAGCCTGGGCAACAGAGTGAGACTCTGGAACAAGAAAATAAAAAAATAAAAAAAACAAAATGAGCGTGTTGTTAGATGTGTGAAGTTGAACAAATGACTAAACCTCTATTACTGTTTCCCCATCTATAAAATGGGAAGTTTCTCTATCTTAGAAGGTTGTTGTGAAGATTTGGTGAAATCATGTAGACATTTTAATGTCTAGCATAGTGTCTGGCATACAGAAAGTGCTCAATATATGATATATATGTATATCTCAATATATATGAGAAATGTCATTCTTATTAATCTCACACATAGTTCTTGACATATTAGTCTGAGCCTGCTGGGTATGAAAGATGAGGGAGGGCGTGTGATGTGGCTGAACCATGGGCAGGCTGACATGGAGTGAGGGCAGATGGGGGCTCCTTGGGCTATGTGGCCTTGTGTGTCCTGCTGAGTAGTTGGAGCTTGATCTGGTCAGTGAATAAACTTTATCTTCTTATCTATTCTTCTTTTCCTTCTTCTTCTTTTTTTTTTTTTTTTTTTTGAGACGGAGTCTCATTCTGTTGCCGAGGCTGAAGTGCAGTGGCGTGATTTCATCTCACTGCAACTTCCAACTCCTGGGTTCAAGCTATTCTCCTGCCTCAGCTTCCTGAGTAGCTGGGATTACAGACATGCACCACCAAACCTGACTACTTTTTTTGGTATTTTTACTAGAGATGGGGTTTTACCTTGTCGGCCAGGCTGGTCTCAAACTTCTGACCTTGAGTGATCCACCCACCTTGGCCTCCCAAAGTGCTGGGATTACAGGCGTGAGCCACCACATCTGGCTTTCTTTCTTCTTTTTCTTCTATTTTTTTTTTTAGAGACAGAGTCTTGCTGTGTTGCCCACTGGAGTACAGTGGTGCAATCATGGCTGGGACCACAGGAGCAGGCCACTGCACCCAGCTTATTTTTAAATTTTTTGTAGAGATGCGGTCTTGCTATGTTACTCAGGCTGATCTCAAACTCTTGGCCCCACTCTTGGAATCCTCCCCACTCAGCCTCCCATAAGCGCTGGGATTACAGGTGCGAGCCACCATTCCTGGCCTCTTCTCTTATTTTCTTTTTCTTTCTTTCCTTCCCTTCCTTCCTTCTTTCAATTGTGGTAAAATATACACAACATCAAATTTACCACCTGAACCCTTTTTTTGTTTTTGAGACAAGATCTCATTCTGTTGCCCAGGCTGGAGTACATTGGTGCAATCACGGCTCACTGTAGCCTTGACTTTCTGGGCTCAAGTAATCCTCTCACCTCAGCCTCCCCAGTAGCTGGGACTACAGGCATGCACCACTATGCCTGGCTAATTTTTTCTTTTTTTTTTTTTTTTTTTTTGAGACCATGTCTTGCTCTGTCACCCAGGCTAGAGTGCAGTGGTGTGATCTCTGCTCACTGCAACGTCTGCCTCCTGGATTCAAGCAATTCTCCTGCCTCAGCCTCCTGAGTAGCTGGGATTACAGGCGTGATAAATTTTGTATTTTTAGTGGAGATAGGATTTCACCATGTTGGCCAGGCTGGTCTCAAACTCCTGACCTCAGGTGATCAGCCCACCTTGGCCTCCCAAAGTACTATGATTACAGGCGTGAGCCACCGTGGTCAGCTAATTTTTGTATTTTTAGTAGAGATGGGGTTTCTTTTTCTTTTCTTTGAGACAGAGTCTCTCTCTGTAGCCCAGGCTGGAGTGAAGTGGTAGCATCTCGGCTCACTGCAAGCTCCACCTCCTGGATTCACACCATTCTCCTGCCTTAGCCTCCCGAGTAGCTGGGACTCCAGGCATCCGCCACCACGCCTGGCTGATTTTTTTGTATTTTTAGTAGAGATGCGGTTTTGCCGTGTTAGTCAGGATGGTCTGGATCTCCTGACCTCATGATCCGCCCGCCTTGGCCTCCCAAAGTGCTGGGATTACAGGCGTGAGCCACCGCGCCCAGCCAAAACGGGGTTTCACCATGTTGGCCAGGCTGGCCTCGGACTCCTGACCTTAGGTGATCCACCCACCTCGGCCTCCCAAAGTGCTGGGATTACAGGTGTGAGCCACCATGTCTGGCCCATCTTAACCGTCTTCTTTTTTTTTTTTTTTTTTTTGAGACGGAGTCTGGCTCTGTCGCCCGAGCTGGAGTGCAGTGACCAGATCTCAGCTCACTGCAAGCTCCACCTCCCGGGTTTACGCCATTCTCCTGCCTCAGCCTCCCGAGTAGCTGGGACTACAGGCGCCGCCAACTCGCCCGGCTAGTTTTTTGTATTTTTAGTAGAGACAGGGTTTCACCCTGTTAGCCAGGATGGTCTCGATCTCCTGACCTCGTGATCCGCCCATCTCCGCCTCCCAAAGTGCTGGGATTACAGGCTTGAGCCACCGCGCCCGGCTTCTTTTTTTTTTTTTGAGATGGAGTCTTGCTGTGTTGCCCAAGCTGGAGTGCAGTGCCGTGATCTTGGCTCACTGCAACCTCCGCCTCCCAGGTTCAAGCAATTATCCTGCCTTAGCCTCCTGTCATCTTAACCATTTCTAAGTGTACATTTCAGTGGCATTAATTCCATTCACGATGTTGTGCAACCATCACCACCATCCATTTCCAGAACTCTTTTTTTTTTTTTTGAGACAGAGTCTCGCTCTGTCGCCTAGGCTGGAGTGCAGTGGCCGGATCTCACTGCAAGCTCCGCCTCCCAGGTTACTCCATTCTCCTGCCTCAGCCTCCCGAGTAGCTGGGACTACAGGCGCCCGCCACCTCGCTTGGCTAGTTTTTTTTTTTTTTTTTTGAGACGGAGTCTCGCTCTGTTGCCCAGGCTGGAGCGCAGTGGCGCGATCTCCACTCACTGCAAGCTCCGCCTCCCGGGTTCATGCCATTCTCCTGCCTCAGCCTCCCATGTAGCTGGGACTACAGGCGCCTGCCACCGCGCCCAGCTAATTTTTGTATTTTTAGTAGAGACGGGGTTTCACCGTGTTAGCCAGGATGGTCTCGATCTCCTGACCTCGTGATCCGCCTGTCTCGGCCTCCCAAAGTGCTGGGATTACAGGCGTGTGCCACCGCGCCCGGCCTTGTTTTGGTTTTTTTTTTTTTTTTTTTTTTTGAGACAGAGTCTCGCTCT